>NW_026596040.1:19223346-19249565 GCF_907164565.1 Psammomys obesus
GAAAGAAAGAAAGAAAGAAAGAAAGAAAGAAAGAAAGAAAGAAAGAAGGAGAAAGAGAACAAAAGAAAGAAAAAAGAGAGAAAGAACAAAAGAAAAGAAAAGAAAGAAAGAAAGAAAGAAGGAGAAAGAGAACAAAAGAAAGTAAAAAGAGAGAAAGAACAAAAGAAAGAAAAGAAAAGAAAAGAAAAGAAAAGAAAAGAAAAGAAAGAAAGAAAGAAAGAAAGAAAGAAAGAAACTTCAGATTAGTTAGAATTTGGGATCTGCACAGCCTCGGCAGGCTTTATCAGCAGGCTCTCCCACCTTGAGTCTTCTGGATACTCCCACTTCTTCATTGTCTCCCCATTGGGTTTAGTCTGAGCCACTGGCTCCCTGTTGCAGCTTCTCGAAGATTCTCCCTTAGCACTCTCTTCTATCGGGCTCTCACCATTCTTCCTTCTTTTCCTTTTTGTTTGTTTTTTGGTTCCAGTACATAAGCCCCAATGCACTTTCTTTGTGGCCTGGCTACATTCTGACCATTTACAGCAACAGTTCTCAACTGTGGGTCATGCCCATCAGAGAACACACAATTCTGATGGTCTCAGGAACTGAGTCACCACTCCTCTATAAACTGGCAGTTCAAAAGTAGCTATGAAAAAAGTTTTATGGTGGCGGTGCGGGGTGGGGTCATTACAGCATGAGAAACTTTATCAATAAAGGGTCGTGGCGCTAGGAAGGTTGAGAGCTACTGATCGACAGGATCGCATTGTTAAGCCATGCTTGCACTGTCCTCACTGGGGTGTGCTACTTTTTACCACCAAGCCTGTGACTGGCAGCAGGCAATCTGCCCTTCCTCCGCAGAGCTCACTGGATGGATGGGTGCCTGCTGCATTTGGAAAGCTTCTGATTCACAGCCTACCCCTGGTTCTTCCCCTGTCACAGCTGTTCCTGCTATGTGACTCAAATGCTTATGCAGAGTCAGTTGGCTTAAAATTGATGCCTGGTACTTGTTACTAAAATCGGTAATAGGCCAAGGAAATAGAGGGAAACTAAGAAATGTTTGGAGGATGAAAGAAGGCTATTCCCCAGCCTCCTGTTTGTCACAAAGTGGAATGGGTCAGATGTTAAAAAATTAAAGAAGAAAAATATGTCGTAAAACAAGCCAAAGGCTGCTGTACCTAGACTTCTTTGTAAGGAGAGATTTTAGATGATGCTTAGTTCTTTGCTTCATGAAACATTGTACAAATGCACTCTGTTTCACACGCGAACACACCCGATTCACAAGAAAATCCCAGTCTTCTTCACCAAGTAGAGGCACATTTGTAAATTTTAAATTAAAGTGACATTTCAACATCTTAGAAAATGTTGAAAGTACGTTTGTCAATTTTTATGTTTGCCCGACTGCACAGCTGAACCGGACCCTGCTTCCCACACGAGGGTAAGAACTGCCCCTAGGAGCAGGGGTCTTGAGAAGTCCAGCATCTTTTAGTGAAAGCTGTATAGGAAAGCAATCTGCTGACTGCACTCCGTCCGTAGCAAGCAGGTGTTGCCAAAGCCTGTGCACACAACTTCATCTTACCTATACAAGCTGTTCCGCTGATGTCTGTAGTATAGCCAACCTTGCAGAAGCACCGGAAGGAGCCCATGGTGTTGACGCACTGGCCGTTAGTGCAGAGGCTCGGCATTACCTTACACTCGTCGATATCTGTAGAGCAAGAAAATAAAGAACAGAAGCTAAAGCATGCACCATGAGACAACTAGAGAGGAGGGGGAATGAAGGGAATGACCTACATGAGGTGGCAGCGAACACCTGCAGAAGTTCTGGCATCCCTTTTCATTACTCAGGGAATGGCAACATGGGAGAGAAACAAAACCATCTGAAGAGGCGGGGAGAGATAGACAGGGGGTGAGGGCTAAGCTGGAAGGCCCAAGCTGCGCTATCCATTTTGCTTTCTAAGTAGAGGTTGCTGTGTTTGCTATGGCTGTGATATCCCAGCTCCTCTGAAATCTGTGATAATTTATGTATGTTCCTTCATTTCTCACCTGCCTTAAACTCTGAAGGAAGGCTTCAGTTAGCAGTCAGCCACAGGGCTGGGAGTCTGTTACCGCAGTGGACAAAACTGGTTTATCTTTTATAACATCTGTGCAAGCGCGCGCTCACACACACACTAGTGTGGAAAGAGAATGGATTCCTACCTATACTAGGTGAGCAACATTTCTTTAAATGAGGCAAGGGCGGTTTGGAGGTTATTAGCACCCCTGGCCTTTGGGATCAGATATGTCTGTTCCGTGTTCTTGGGGGAACATTATTTATTGTTACCACAGTCTTGTGCTCCCATTTCCTCCTCTGTTAAGTGAGAATTAGAAAGGTTTTCTATAGGACTAGATCTCTTAAATTTTCTGAGGCATGGCTTGGGGAGACAGCTCAGTGGGTATAATGATTTCCTTGAAATCGTGACGACATGAGTTGGATCACCAGAACCTATACTTAAAAAAGGCTACGAGTGGTAGGGAGATGAAGACAGGCGGATCCCTGAGGCTCACTGGCCGGCCTGGCCTACTTGGGAAACTCCTCCGGCTTCCACACAGACCTGTATACCAGAGCGTACCTACCTGTACACACCTTTATACAGCATTACGTGGGAATATCCAGTCTTTTCGATGCAGTTCTGATAAAAATTACCCTTTTCACGTTTCTTTTAAGTGAATTTGAATGTGCGAAGTTCCTGGTCTGACACAATGCCTGAAGTCCCTCCCCACGTTACCTCTTCCATCAGTGGCGTATCCTGGGCCGTGAGGACATAGCTTCTTGTACTGCGCAGTTCCCGGGAGTGGGCACAGCTCACACTGGTGGCCCCAGCCTCGCCCGCCATCACAGCAGCATTCTGACTTCGTGACCAGATGGCGGCTACTGGAGGCCATTTGACACATGGTCTGCAGCACCTCCGCGAAGCACAGCCCCTGCCGGTTGTCTGGAGCGGAGCATGAGGGAGACATGAATCAAGGCTGGGGAGCAGCTTGATTCTCAGTGCACAATCATGCCCTCCTTCTCAGCTTCAAAACCCCAAGCATTCTTCTTATGCAAGCAGTCTACACCTACTATAAAATTTTGTTGACATCACACAGCTCTAGTGCTTATACTATAAATCGATTATTAACCTCAACAAAGCTATTCAGTAGGGATCCATTCTTTTCAATTCAGTGAAGGTAATGACTCAGTAAGGAGCCCTAGCTCCACAGAACCCAAAAGGAAGAAATATCAAATGAATCTTTCCTTTTAGATAAAGTAATGACAGGTAGGACTGAAAAATAAATTCAAGACTGTGTTAAGGACGTGATAGTCATTCTAGCATTTTCTATGCTGAAAAGACTTGGTGCATTATAGACGGTATATTAATGTTAAGGGGGGCTTCTGTGACATAAGCGTGGAGAAAAACCTTCAGCATGGTTTTATAGGCTAACTGTTCTGGTGACACTGTAATATGAGCAGAAAGCAGCATTTTCCTTATAGGGTGTCTTTGCTATTTCTTCAAAGACATATGACCAGTAAAGATCTAGACTGGAGACAAGAGGAAATAAAATGCATTGTCTTGAGTTTGTAAAAACCTTTCCAGGACAGGAAGCAGCATGCTGCTGCACATCTGACCCTTGGCCCCACGATGCCACCCACCAGGTGCCAGCTCTTCTTTACCTGCTTGCTTTAAGTTCGACCACACCCTACTTTTACAGCTGCTGTCATTCACTGCACCAGCTACAGCGTATACATTTCAGCGTTGGTTTAGTGTGCCATAGTGCCCATGAGGTTTGTATTTCCCACTAGAGAATGTTTTGTAAAGCATATCTTTACTAGGCGATATAAAAACTAACCCCCATTGATTGCACTTTTGAAATGTGGCGTTTGCTTTGCATTAATATTGGCAGAGCTTACCTCACACTGAAAATATTTTCTTTTTGGAATGAAATCATCTCCTGATGTAAGTCTTACTAAAGTCACATTTTCCGCTGAGCTTAATTAATCTTAATTTTGGAAAGACTATTTCAGGTTGTTATTTACATTACATGAGCACGAAAGGCATAGGCGTATAAATACATCACTTTAATAGATGTATACCTATGGGCAAAGGCATGGAGAGTACTGGGCTTAAGTAAGGTCTGTTCAACAGACAAGAGTGAATGTGTGGAGCTGTTCTGTGATGACGTCATAAGCATGTTTTACTTACCAAGGAAAATATTCATATATTCACTTACCAAGGCATTCAGTGCCTGAGGAACTTGACTGGAACCCTTCGTTGCACTCACATCTGTAGCTTCCAATGATGTTAACGCAACGGCCATTTTCACAGATGCCTGGTTTGGTCCTGCATTCATTTTCATCTTCACAGACAAAAAATAACATGTGTAATGAGCAGCTTGAAAAATCATACTCTCCTAACCGTGTTCCAGTGGTTCTATCTGATTTAAAATTCTTTGACAAAATACCAATAAGGTGGAATTAAAACAGTCACGTGACTATTGCTCTCAGTGTACCTCACCCCACCCAGGTGTTTCCATTTTTTATGTTTCCTTCTTGACCCTATCCCTGTAGAGGAGGAATGGCGTCCTCACAGAAACACAATGAAAAGCATAACCTTTCCCCAAGACATTCCACCGCACCAGGAGAGGAAGAATTCTTTGGAAGGGGGGGGGGCAACTTCTGAAATAAGAAGAAAATGCTGAGGCTAGAGGGATGGTCCACGGAGATGATGGAAACCAGAGATGAAGGCTTTGGGTGAAATCACAGGGTCAACAGAGGCCTCCGAGAGCAAGTCACAGGAAAGACAACTTAGACAACACAACCTTTTTGCTTGGTGACAGATAAGTAACAAGAAAAAAAAAACTTATTTATTAAAATTCCCAATATCTTTACTGGGTGTGTTTGACAATTTTGATAAATTGCTCCTTTTCTTTTATACATATTTTAGTTTTTAAGTCTTCAGGGCTCTGACGTCTTTTTCGTGCTATCTCTTTATTTACATTTGCCTTGAATATCTTTCTCCATCTCTTTATTTTCAAACTATCATCTCACCCTTTGACTTAGGTATGTTTCCTACAAAAGGCATTTAGATGAAGTTAAAAAGAATCTTAAAAATGCATTTATCTTTTAACTAGCAATTTAAACTATTTATACTTACGATTTCATTCTTACCTGCCATCTCATATGTTTCAAGTTATTTCATATTTACTATGCAGCTGCCCCCCTTCTCTTAGCATTTACCAAATCACTCTAACTTTCCATGCTTTCCTTGTGTCTCCAACCCAGGTTTGGAAATTACCAGGTTCTTTCCACAATTATGTAGCAGACTTTAAATGAGTTCAAATGTTCCTTTAATGAATTTTCTACTAGAGTCAAGAAGAACTTAATTTTTTTAATATATATATACTATGTGTTGAACCTAGTATCTTGTGGATACTATCAGTATCTTTCCCTGGGCTCTTGTCTCTAGGCTCCTTTTTACTTGAGACAAAGTCTTACTAAACTGCACAGGCTGCCATAAACTGACTGTGTGGTCTAAGATGGATTTGGAGCGTCATCCTTTTGCCCCAGCCTCCTCAGGTCCTGCCCCAGTAGAGGTATCTGCTCAAAAATTTTTCAGTTGGTAGCTTGTATGCTGGTGGGACCGGTGCCTTTCTACATGGATGGGTGACTATTTCCTGGATCAGAATGTTTGGTTTGTTAATTACTTCAGAGAGGGCACATGACTACGAAATAAATTCCAAAATAAACTTTCGACAATGCCTTATTTTGATTTTCTTACACTCCACTGAGTTTAAAAATTTTAGTTCAAAATCATTTATTTTACCCAGCATTTTTGTTCATTTCAAGGGAATAGGGCTGTTTTTCTCTGGAAGCTTTAGGGATTTTCAGTTTGTTTTTAGAGTTCTGAAATTTACAATGATGTGACTTCATGTAGATTTTCAGTTTTAGGGGGAAGATCCATATTCCAAGATATTTAAAAGTACTCACAAGAACAATGAACTAAATTATGAAAGTTAGGTTTCCTAGTTTGTTGCTTCTAGTAGCTTAGGGCTCAACTCGGCCACCCTTAGATCTGATTCTTTCTCCAGTGCTGCTTTAGATTTTGATACTGATTTATAATTTAACAACATAAATTGATTTCTCCCATAATGCGTTTGCTGGGTGTACCGCCTAACCTTAGCTCCGACGTGTGAGCGACAACTTGCTCTGCCTCAGGTTTCATGGCTACTTTCTGTTACTACTACTGGCAATGAGAATTTCTCAGAGATGTTGAAAAGCAAAAACACGGGATTCCCTAGCACTTGCTGTAGCTTATGTAGGTTGTGTCTTGCGGTGCTGCTACACCTTCAGGACATCTTGATTCCCAGCATCCACTGCCTCTCCTTGGACAATTTCTGCATGAGGACCACCAACTATGGCCGCTTCCATGCCTAACCTGCAACAGCAGCACCTATAGGAGAATGGCTCCTCGGACAGTTCTCGTTTCATTACTCACTAGTCTGGGCACCGTGGAATTTAGACTTGTCTGGACAGTCCCACTGCAGTGCGCCCACACAGCTGCAGTACTGAGAAGGGAATGCCACTGCCCAACTCTGAACTACCCGGCGGTACCCTCACTTTCAGCTTTTTCCCCTTCCTGCCAGCTCAGGCCTTTGTTGCCTTCCCAGGCCAGCTCTCTGTTTTGCCTGCCCAGATCTCACAGCTCCCCCTTATTGGGAAATCATGCCCTGTATACATACATTCCCCAGTAACTTCCACCTTGAAAACCAAACCAGGAGAGAGCATGTCTCAGTTGCACTGGATGACTCCAGTTACTGTCACGTCTATTGAGACCCCATTAGGGACAAAACTTGAAAGAAGGATCTTCCTCACGTCTGGTTCTTTGCTTCACTCACCTGCTCTGTGCCTACGCTGAAATGTCCTGCAAGGCCACCAAATCCAAATGTCATGTTGCTGTCTACACAACACGGCCTTCCCTTCAGCAAAATGCACTCCCCCTACTCACTCAGTGACCAGTTCTCCCCCCTACTCACTCAGTGACCAGTTCTCCCCCCTACTCACTCAGTGACCAGTTCTCCACATTCTCTAGACAGTACACCATCCCACGAGATCTCCTTTCCTGCTGGCCGCTGTGTTTCTGTCTCCTGTGGGTTTTTAACAGCCCTGAACAGTGGGCTGCCTAGAACTCAGGGACTCTTTCTTCTCATGATCCCTTTCCTGATGTCCCTGTCAGTTCCATGATCACTTAAACAATCTGTATTTGTCAGCAGTTTATACCTCTGTCCCCAAAATTTGTTTGTACGTATAATAATACCAGCGGGATATGAAATGTCCAGCGTATCCGGCTGTCATTGTGCAGCTGACTACACCATCCAATCAACTGATTCAAGTAAAAATCTTTCTCATCTTCCATACGCCTCTTCCTTCACCTGTCCTGCTCTGGGTCCATCAGCAACCCCGGCTGTGGATTAGTTTATTCTTTATTCTAGATCTTTCCACACTGTTACCATGGCCCCAAGCTGCATGATTTTTAAACAGCCACATAAATGGCATCACTACTTTTCCGGCTTCTTCCTCCTTAAAATGCAGTACTTACAAGGCAGCCAGAGTGCTCTAAAAGTGCCAATTAGAGGATAACAATGCTAGCATCTAATTGAAATTTTACTATCTGCTCAGCTCTTTCCTAAGTCAGCCATGACAACAATCCTATGAGGTAAGTGTCCTCACGATTACAATTTGTTTTAGCGCAAGGAATCTGAGACACAGTTAATCTGCCTTACACGGGGTTACAGGCTGGCCAAGAGTTTACAGCTAGGTTTTCACGTTTGTGGCACATCCCCAGCCTTACAAAGCACTCTGCCTTCAGGCTCTTGCTGTGAAGCCTGACTCCACCATGGCTGCTGTTCACGCGCACACCCTCCGTCCTGCCTTGGTGTAATCCTGCCCTTCATGGCGGCCACGGCAACTACGCTGTTACCAACATTTCTTTGTTTTTCCATTCTAAGTCACAGCTCCCAGAGTTCACTTCATTAAACCCCGAAGCACACTCTGAAGTATCTCCTACCCAATCGCAAAACCTTATCTTCCTTAAAAGGCATAATTACCACTGTATGGCATTACCATGGCCCTTTGTTTCTTTTATTTGTTTGGGCCTCTCCTTTTCCCAAGCCAGGGGAGGAAGTGAAGGATTTGTCCTCAAATGAAACCAGTTTATTCTGTACTGCCAGAACCACAAACATGGTGAATGTTTCATAAATATAATTAAACTAATGGAGGACTCTTGTGTAAGGGTTTTCAATAGCAGTGTGCTCCTTCTGATGGAGGCTTAAATCTTTGTCCTAGGAATTTCTCTCAAATATTCAAATATACCCCAATCCTTTTATTTGCTCACTTTTTTCTTTTTTTGAAAAGGGGTTTTATTTATAAACATATTGTGGATATCTGTCTTCCACTATTGGTCCATTCTGTATCCACATTTCTCATTGCGTTTTGCGTGCAGAAGGGTGTGCGCATGTGTGTGTGCGCATGTGTGTGTGTGCATGTGTGTGTATTTGCATGTGCGTGTGTGCATGTGTGTGTGTGCATGTGTGTACATGTGCGTGTGTGCATGTGTGTACATGTGCATGCTTCTGTACTGGTGCACATGAAGGCTGGGGTTTACCATGCTATCTTCCTTTCTCATGCTCCACTTTAGTTTTTGAGACGGGGTCTCTCGCCGGTTTTCACCATTTGGCTAATTTGGCTAGTCAGCAAGTCCCAGGAACCCTGTTTTCCCCTCCCTAGTGCTGGGGAAACAGGTGCCCACTGCTGAGCTCAGCTTGCACGTGGCTGTTGTGGGCTGGACTCGGGTCCTCGTGCTTGCACAGTAAGCACCTCACCTTTAGCCATCTCCCCAGCCCCTCATTCCCACTCTACTACTTCTGAAGAGATTTTTAACTCCTGTGACAGGTGCATCTTTTTTTCTGACCTCTACTAGGTCGTCATTATGCTGTCCTTTCTTCCACATTTCAAAAGCTTTTAAACCACTTGGGTTTTTAGTTAACGATCTTTCTCACAGATTCTTACAGGAGATTTTTCTAAATCTTTCTTCCTTGCAATTGTCTCCAGTTTATTCCTTATCTTCCTTCCCATCTTCCCCTTTCCCTGCACACATTGTTTGCATATTTGTGTGAATCCTTCAGCTTTGAACACTTTTCTCCAGTTTAGCTGTTTGTGGGAAGAGTAGCCCGGCAGGTCAGGGTAAAGCCAGCATAATGTATGGTTTCAACTCACATTTCAATAAATCTGTCATGCTTTCTGTCCCCGGGGAATTATACTGAGTCAGAGGATCTCTATAGCCTGATTCAGAAAGCACATTAAGTCTTAGGCTCTTTGGTGACTGCTTCATCTCTCTCCTTTTGGCCTCTCCTCTAGAAATCTCCATGTCTAGACCAGTCTGTGGATAATTAAACAGCATGGTACCAGTCTATCTTTCACATCCGCCTTTCCATAGACTGCGGGGGTAGAATGGAGCCTTCACAAAAATACTCTGTGTCTCATCCACCAGGCCCCGGATCAAACTTTTGAAAACTTCTGAAGGAGAGCATCCCACCAAAGACCCATGCTGTTTAAAACTTTACACCGTTTAAAGACACCCTCCATAGGCCAGGTTTTTAAGTCACGATAGTCCAGTACTCATCTGTTTCCACGACATTTCTAAAATTTTCAAGATTGAGAAGGATGTACCTTTATTCCATCATCTTTAAAATAAACACTGCCTTCTCCTAAATTACAGTCTCAGATGCTTATCAATCCGTGTTTAATCAAATTTAATGATCTTGGTATCTTGTTTTCTAATTACTAGACTTTAGTATCTGTGATTTGCTGAAGAAATGAATGTTTGATTATAACATAATGCATGATCAAGTTTCGCCCTTTGGTTAATTTTACAGTTTTCCTTGTGGGGTTTTTTCTATGTCCTACATAACAGCCTTAGCTTGTCTTATTTTACAATTTGATAAAAATTGGCATTTTTGAGAAATTCTCTTGGACTCTGACATCATGCGTGTACATTTTCACTTTTTTAAATGACTTTATTTTCCATCCTAAATTTTATAAACTCTTTATTTTTGTAATATTTTGTTATTTGTGTGGGATTTCTAATTGTGAAATCATACTGCACACATCAAATGGGCTTTTTCACAGCATTTCCTAACAAAAAGCCTGAGGATCTGGCAAACTTTAAAACCTACTTCTCACTAGGTAACCCTGGCCTGGCTTTGAACACACAAATCCCTAGTGCTGGTGTCACAAGCTCAAGCTGCTCTGCTTGGCCTCAGGGCTTGTATCTTTTGTTGTGCATTTTGAAAAGAAAACGTACAGGTACAAAATGCTGCCCATACATGGGATCATAAAATATGAGCACTAGAAAAGGTACCTTTCCTTCCACCCCTTCACCTGTCATGCAGACTGGTTCTTATTGTACACCACAGAGGAACTAAGGGACCAAGAACTAACCCTTTTTGTAGTTACCCAGCTCATCTACACCAGTTCTCATGAGAAGCTTCTTCATTCTGACTTCTACCTCTGCTCCCCAAGACACAGATAAATGTGTTGGTATTACAATGAGAAAGTCTACGAGTTGCAGACAACAGAAAACGTCTAAGTAAGTGAAGCAAAACATACCTCTTAGTACTTTAGCTAGATGAACTTAGACTAAGAATTTATACTCCCATTTAAAACAAATGAAAAGGTGTCTTAGATGCGGTAATCAGGATGGCTATTTCCTCCTTTCCACACAGGGTAGAATTTTGCTCCCTGCTTCATTTGAGGAGCATATGCTTTAGACTTACAAGCCTAGGTTAATCCCCAGAACCAGCAGGCATTAGATAAACAGTGATTGTGAATCAACCACTGTGTAACTAAACTCCTGACACAGGACTTCAACAAACAAACCGACTCTCATTAAATAAGGTTTGTTAAGTGACTAGGCATGCCATGCTGTAGTGTGGACATTGAACATCCTCTAATGGCTGATATGCTTAAGGTTGGCCACCAGAAGGCCCCACTGGGAGGTTGTGAGGTCTTGAGGACAGAGGGTAAAATGTGCCAAGGTCACTGCAGACTTGTCCCTCAAGGGGACTACAGGACCCCAGCCCCAGCCTGCACGTAACTACAAAGCATGGGCCCGCTGGTCACAGGCTACAACATCCATGCAAATGAGCCAAAACAACCCTTTTTTTTTGTATACCTTCTCAAGCATTTTGCTGCAAAGGGCAAATATGTCTGAAATTTAGGCAGAGATTAATGGGGTGCTGCATTTTTAAGGTTTATGCTATGCATGTGATTTAGGAATTCACTTTCGCCAAGGGTCAAGATTTTCAGATGAAGATAAAATCACTCTACATTAGTAAGCTCTAATTTAAGTATCTTTCTCGGTGGTTAACTTCTGCTGTGAACCGTGATTTCTCTTTTTAAAACTTTTCCTGTGCATTCACTTGCTTGCGTATGTACCTACAGATGACATGATTATTACTTGCATTTTCCTACAAAATAACATGTTAATTTATATGGCTTTACTCCATATGTTCTTAGTTATTCCTGAGTAGGTATGCACATACATTGATCATATGCACCTTAACAGCTATGTATCTCCTAGCAGGAATGAACCACCATGTATTTATCTATGTGTGTATTTATAGTGGCTATTTTGGTTTCATTCATTTATTGTTTTTGTTAGTACAAACAGCATAATGCTATACATCCTGTATTTCTTTTCCTGTGGTAGCTTCATTTTTTTAAAAGAGCTTTACAGAGGTATAATTACAGAGGTATACAGAGGTATACCTTTACAGAGGTATAATTTGCATGCCATTAAATTTGTAAGTGTACAGTTCAATGGTTTTGGGTCAGTTACAGGCTCAAACAGCAGTCACCACAATGTAGACTTAGAACATTTCCATCCCCTGAAGGCACCCCTGGTGTCTGTTTATAGCCTCTCTCTGTTCTAACTTTGAGCAGCAGACAACTGCGCGTCACTTCATTTGTAAGAAATCTTATTCTTTATTTTGGTATTCTTTTGTCAGAAATAGGAAATTATTAATAATTGTTGTTTCTTTAAAAAGACAGTTTCCCTAGGTGTCAGAGGTTGGTAAGAGGGTAGCAGGTTCTCAGTTAAACAGTCCCTGTTCTCAGGAAGGAGAAAGCCTGTGCAGCGGGCTACGGTGAGGTGATAGACAGCACTTTATAAGAAAAGGGACACGAATAATGACTGTGGAAGTTGTGAGATGCTTGCATGAGGCACGTGCTGTGAAGTTATATAGCTCGATCTCATCTCTTTACAAGTGAATACACTGAAACTCGAGCGTGTTGAGCAATGGGGAAAAGTTAATAACGATGCTAAACTGCTCCTCGGCTATCTCCTCGCTCGCGGGAGGATACAAAAATGAGACCATTGACCTCAAAATGTCATTTAGTAAAATGCATAGAGGTACTTTGTGGACATTTTCCATGCAGCCAAGTTTGATGTTTTACACTCACAGAAGCTCACCCATAACAAAAGGCCTCAATTCTCAGCAGGGTAAACCACCACCCATGATCCAGAGACTCGCTTGCTGCCCTGGACCCTGAGATAATGAATAATGCTAGCCTCTGCGCCTCCTGGAAAAGAGCTGGCCCATCTGGGATCAGTGTTAGATCTGGCCCGGAGCGAGAGTGTTGTTCAAACAGAGACCTGTGCTCGGAACTTACCTACACAGCCCTCTCCATCAGGCCTGCGGGCCATGCCAGGGGGGCAGATGCACATGAAAGTGCCGATCAGATTCTTACACATCATGCCTCTAGATTCACAGTCATGTAGCCCTTCAGCACATTCATCCAGATCTGCAAAAACATGTATTAAAGTATGTGTCAAGGGGGGGGAAGCAGTAAAATTAGCACATTCCATTTAGCGGGCAATTTTTCAGTAACATTGCCAGTCTTCTGACCCTTGTCATGCTATGACAGAGGACGCAGATGCTCAGTCCCCCAAACAGCTGGCTCTAGCCCAGATGGGCAGCACTTTCGGGATTGGTCCCCACAGTGGGTCCAGGGGAGGGTAACCCTTTGCTTTGTTAATAAGGGCCTATGGCAGCAGTGAGATGCTGGAGCCGCTTCATCCATAGACTTTATCTAGGTCCTGCCATCCAGGTGAAAAAAACTACAGCAAAAGCTGCCATGTTTCTTTCTGTAAAGCTCTGGGAGAACAGTGTTCCGAAGACACACTCCAACGAGGCAAGCCAAGCTGCATCTCTCCTGCTGCCCTTGGCCTTACCTTTACACATCTTCTGGTCGTCCCTGAGGGCATAGCCCACGGGGCATGTGCATTCGTAAGATCCAAAAGTGTTCATGCAGCGGAAGGCACACAGCAGTGGGTTCTGGGCACATTCATTGATATCTGATCAAGGAAAAGGGCATGTGTTCAACATATACAGTACATCAGCACGAGACTCGTTAATTATGGCTTTACTGGCAGATCCCATAGGAAGCAACAGGGTAATAGAACTCTGGCTGGTGGGTAAGGTATAGTACCTGGCAAGTTGTCCTCCTCTAAGTTAACAGCTATATGCTGGAGAAATTACAAAAGCTCCCTGGGATTTTAGTGATAAATAAAAACTAGGTGCCAGGCACTTGCAAGGACTATCATTAATCACCATATTGGTTGAGCATCTTTCCTTTTCCCTTTTCCCCATGTGCCGTGAAGCTGAGCATTATCCCAGCACTGGCAGCCGGATAGCTAAATCTGAACTTCCTGTCCCAGGATATTAGGGGACGCAATCTTGAGGTCGTCATGGTGCTAAAGAGTGAATGGAATTCTGGAAAGGAGCGCCAGAAAAGAGAAATGTGCAGTGTTCTTCCTGACCGTGCGCTTAGCCTAGCTGCTGACTGAACTGTGCAGGTTCCAAGAGTGGAGCTGAAGTCTGAGCCCGCCCAGGCCCTGCCAGGCTGCTGTCTGAGCCTACACAAGCTAACACTGCTAGGACAAAAAGTGTCAGCATCCTTCAGTGTAATGTAATGAGTTCAGAATGTATCATTATCAATATCCAGAGTAGAAATTGAAGATTAACCAATATATTGCAATGCCATGAAAATGTAGAAGATGTGACTGAATCCTAAAGAAAGGAAAAAAATAACAGATGCCAGCCCTGAGCCATGCAGGTGCTGCTGTCAAGAGACAAGAGAGTAAGTAGAAAGGCCACTGCAACTCCTTGGTGGTGTAAAGACAAATGTACACATGATGATTGTAAAGAGCAGAATAACACAGTGACTAAAGATAAAAATAGCTTTCAAAAGCCCGTATATATACATATAAGGAATATAACAGGTAATTCTCAAGACAGGATGACGTGCCTTCACAGTTCATCATGGGCCCCGGCTCGAAGCCTTCATTGCAATTGCATTCAAAACTTCCAATCACATTGGTGCATGTGCCGTTCCCACAGGGATTGCCGATAGAACACTCATCAGTGTCTGAAAAACAAGAGTAAGCCGTGAACAGACCCACACACACTTCGAGGATCTGCAGAGGGTATGGTGACCCTCCTCCCCACACACAGCACCTTCCCCTTGGCCTTGGCAGTTCAGAGGACCTGAAGGTTCTCTGTGCAAGAATCTGACTCCCAGATGGTAATGCTTTCTGCCATGGTCACAGATCCAGGGGCTGTGTGTGGACATATGCTTTGAGAAGAAGTGTGCAAAGACATAAAATAAAATGGACAATTCGACTCATTTTCCTTGTTTGCTTGTTTTTAACGCTTGGGACCAAATCCAGGCCCTGTGCATGCAAAACGAATATAATCTATTGTTGAATTACATCCCAAGGCCTTAGAGTTTGTATAATTTGGCTAAAGATAGATACTGGGAAACTCCATCTTTATATGAACCAAGTTGCATGGGAAAACGTGGGAGAAGTAGGGATATTGTTACTAGCTCTTCTTAGTTTTCTAAATCTCACCACCACCACCAAGGCTACCTGAGGGCTCCTTGGTCCAAAAGGAGAATAAGACAGGATATCAAACTATGTAAAAGAGAGCGGATACTCACCTACACACCGGACTCCGGTGTAATCCAGGTTGTAGCCCATTGGACATTCACAGCGGAAAGATCCATCGGTGTTGATACACTGACCGTTGGAGCAAATGCCTGGGCTCTCAAGACACTCATTGACATCTAAAGTGTAAAACTGCCCATGAGCTTCCTCACAGAAAAAGATATGCTAATATATGCACATGTACTAAACAAACATCTAACGTGAATGGAACATACATATTCCTTTTGTCAGAAGAACAGATATTTAACATGTCAGTATAGTCATATGATATAAACACATATATGTTTCATAAACTATTACGTAGATCCTTTAAATACAATACACCATAAGACATACTAAAACTAGCAAGATTTATGAAAGGAAAGGCTCATCTGTTGGTACAAAGTGTGACAGGAGGAATAAAACGTGCCAAAGCCTACCTTCACGTGTATCATGAAGACTAGGGACTGTCCCATGGCCATATGGACACAGATCCTGGAATGCAACTGCAGAGACAGATTCTCCATTACCGAAGAGCTTCGTTTTAAGAGCCAGTTCACACTGTACAAATACATCCTTAACAAGCCTTTTTTTGTTTTGTTTTGTTTTGTTTTTGTTTTCTTGCCTGTTGTCTGAAATGTGCTCTCTAGACCAGGCTGGCCTTGCACTCACAGACTGGCCTGATTTCTGCCTCCTGAGTACTGGGAGTAAAGGCGTGTACCACTGCATCTGGTTGTAGTTTTCTTCAAAACCAACAGTGAGCATACTCAGCCAAGACCATCTGAGCTATTACTAATAGGGTCCCCTACCAACCTGGGGACTCTGGGTCTGCCTGTCTAACATGAGGAAGTCCAAAAATTTCCCTGTCCTTTATACCCAGAAGCCACTCCTAATCTAGCGACCCTCCCCAGGTTGATCTTGCTGGGAGTTACTCTGTAATTCACTGGTGCTGATGGATCCTTGGGGAGTTGTAGGGCCATTGTGCTGATTTCATTTCTCAGAATTTATGTAATGTTCTGAGAACCACAGATCATGAAATTAGACCAACATAGGATTTTACTCATCTGTGTCTTTTCTTTTGGATAATAGGGATAGAACTCTGGCCTTGCAGGTGTTAGGCCTACGCTTTATTGCCAAGCTACTCTTCAGCACTTCCACCTTGGGACTCGTGAAACTATGTAGAGTTTCTACCCTCTTCTTGCATCTTCTGCCTGCCCGCCTCCACAGTTTAGTCTTTAGAAGGCAGGTGGTGCTAATGCTTTAGAAGAAAAAGTGAGTGGGAGGCCTCAGTGTACACGCTCTGCGTCGTAAACGCTGGCGGAGGTCTTGCCAAGCCGCTGTTCCCGGAACCACTCACTGATAGGGCCGCACACAAAGGTGCAACTTCGCCTCCCATGTAACCGCAACACCAAGCTCTCTCTGCCCTTTCCTCTCACCTTCATCATCTTTGGGGCACAGCTCGCACGGGTCCCCCCAGCCCTCGCCTGGCATCTTGCTGCAACAGCACTTTGCTTTGGTGGTGTTGAAGGCCTTGGGCACGGAACACTTGCCATCTTCAAAGTTGGTGAAACAGAAGCTCTGGCGGGTATCTAGTCAGGAAAGCAAACGGCACAGCTCCTCACTGCTCTCTAAACAGATGGGACAGTGCGGCTGCAACTGGTTCTGACTCAACAGTTCTCAGGGGAGGACCCAAGGCACATGCTGCATCAATAGTTAAAAGATAGGCCTGAACATTTTTCATGGGTCACTTTTATTTGCTAATTTAAACTGACCTGCCTATAAAACGTTATTACATCTGAAATATTTCAATGATGTGTTTAGGGATTTGTAAAATCAGCTTCAGTCGGGAAAATATTCCCGCAGCCTCCCCGTTTTCACTGTCACATTAATGCTGTACGAAAACAATGAGTTTAACTTTAAGTAAATTAAAGTATGCCCAAGGCAACTCATGTACTGATAAATAACAGCCCATGCCAGCAACCAAATGAAAATGCCAAACCGAGACAAGTTTTCCTTTTAGCATAAAAATCTGAAAACATGTGTTAACAATGTTAACAGAGTGACCTGAGAGCTGCCCTTCCTGAGACACTCTCGAGAAGTCTATGCCACAACTGTGGATGGTACATTACTGACAGACACCATTTTGTCGTAATAAAGCCCTGGCATGGTGAAGAGAGATGATGACAGAGGGGTCAGCCCACAGCTTACCAAAACATCTCCGCCCATTATCAGACAAGACAAAGCCAGGGGGGCAGAGGCACTGGAAGCCTCCTGGGGTGTTGGTGCAGGAACCAAAAAGGCAGATGTTGGGGTCTTCGTCACACTCATTTATATCTACAGAACAGTGAGAGTCTGTTAAACAACGTTCTGCTCCACAGACAAAAATATCTACTTGCCCATATTGCAACAGTCAATTAGAGGGTGTTTATTCATAGAACTAAAGATGGCACTGTGTACATACAAGACTTTTTAGGGTAAATTAGTGTGTTAAAAGTTGACAGATCACATCCAGTTTCAGCGTGCCTCATGCCAGAGCTTCCCATGTCTACCTACAAGTCCTGACACTTTGTCACTAGGAATGGGCCTTCCTAGTGCCCGAAGTACACACTGCCTACCCGAAGTAACCGACTTACATGCCTCACAGACTCAAGACACTCAAATGGCTTGTGCCCATGGAGCGACGCCCCCCCAACACCTCTCTTGGAAATCTAGCAGGGGATGTCCCTGGCTTTTTCTGTGCTTATTCACAAGCAGTGTGTAGCTGCCCGTTCCACTCCTCAGTACCCTCTACGCTCTGTTGGCAACCACCCAGTGACCGTGCACCCCATCACCAGCGTGTGCATGCTTTCTCTGTTCTCTTTACACTGCCACCAGGGGTGCCCTCCTGCACACACAACTGTTTGTACTGGATGGTTCACGTCGATGGAACCACGACTCCCGCAGACCATGAAAGTACCATTCCCCAGATCCTGGAATGATTCCTTAAAATAAGGAATCGTTCCCAGTGATTTTCAGTCTTTCGTGTGCGTAGAGAGGAATGCTTATCTACTGGATTCTTTCATTCAAGAGACTAAGTGCGTGCATGTGCACGCGCGCGCGCACACACACACACACACACCACATGGCCAAATATACCACCTGCTATACCCACATACAGGTCATACACATACCACAGTACACACACACCACATGTACACTGCAAATACAGATCTCTCACATGCATCACCGCCACACACATGGACTACACACATGTACACGCACACACACCACAACACATGCAAGTACACACATGCTACTGTGGTCACTACTGCTACTTTTAAAGAACGGGATTGCTGGACTATGGGATTTCTTTGTTACTTTGTTGGAAATTCATTTACGTATACACAGAGAGATAAAAATTCCTCTCCCGTATTCCCAAAACAAAACAAAACAATAACAACAACAAAAAAAAACCAACAAAAAAGGCAGAGACATTCTTTAACTCTCAATAAACTTTTTACCAAATTGATTCAACTATGTTTGCTATTATTTTGGCTAATCAAGTTAAGATCCAATCTCATAGTGAACCATATAAACTAACCAGAATGACTAGGGATACCCATAATATCTAATCGCGTGGTCTGACATGAATTCGGTTCTGTGGAGTCAGCAGCCCTTTTCACTTTGTAACTGCCCTTAATATGGACAGCGGAGCTATTTATCTGTAGAGTCTTGTCAAGGGTGGTAGAATAAAAACCTCAGAGACAAACACAGCGTTTGCAGTCCTTTCATGTTAGCGAAGCTGCACTTAGAGGCCGCTGCTTCGAATGCCAGTCGTGCTGTAAAAACAGTTCACAAAAAGTGAAACAGTGAGCTGTGCAGAGGTCACCCTCATCTTTCCTGCTGGGCATTCTGAGTCCCTGTTTTGAGGATGAACAGTGTTCTCTGGTGCTGGCAGCTTCATCTGGAGACACCAACTATGGCAAAGGTATTAATATTTTCTATGTTTATATAAGTAATGCCTTCCCAAGAGGGGAAATGTCAAGAGAACTGTCAAGGTTTCTGTTTCATGTTTTCAGGACCCTGGACACCTTTAAGAGCTATTTTAAAATCATGTACCAAAGATTACAGTGTAGACGTTTAGAACACAGATATGGGGTATAATGAAAAGCCTTTGGCCAGCGGTGAGATTTCTGTTGATGAGAACAAGCCCACACCCGGAAGCTGCCAACACTCTACCACCCAAACATTTTCTGACCGTTCAATAAAACAGAGGCAGACAGCTCTCTTGAACTCCCAGGGCCAGCATGCACACAGTGGCTGGGGTTGATGTTTCCACAGAGCCGGTAGTAAGCCACACGCCTCCGTGACCTCACCAATGAATTCGAGCCTCACCAATGCAATTCTCGCTCTTCACTTCGTATCCGGGGGGACAGATGCACCTGAAGGAGCCCTCCAAATTCTGACAGGTCCCAGGAGAACAAGAGCCAGGAAGCGCAACACACTCATTTGTGTCTTTGGGGAGAAAGAAAACAAGAGATATAACCCAAACACAAGGCACTCATGGCAGACTTTTCTGTTTGCTGAATTTCAGTAACAGATTCCACTCGGGCTCTCTGATCTGCTGGGTCACCATGGAGAAAGATACCCTGTCATTCTACCGATGTCATGGATGCTTCTTAGGAGGGAGGCTGATAGCTCTCTTCATCTGTCTCCTCGTGCACTTTTACTGAGACACAGCCTCAAGCACTGTTCCCAATAAAAACTCCCCCTGCGATGCATTCCCAATGGGTAGTTGAAACCTTAGCCTGAAAATTCCTGACACAGGTCATGGTAGCCACGTGATCTGATGATGAAATGTGGGTAAGCTACGTGTGCCTGTGGAGTTCATACTGTCTCTTGGAACAAAAGCACCATCAAGATGAGTGGCTGTTCGGTTTCTTACCGATACAGTTTTTGCCGTCTGGAGTGAGTTCGTAACCCTCATTGCACAGACACTTGAAGGAGCCGATTTCGTTGAAGCATCGTCCATTTCTGCACACCTGGCCAAAAAATGAGCTGCACTCATCTATGTCTGTAAAGGGAGAGGAGTCAGCATTTCAGAGGGAGTTTCTACACGGCCCCATTTCACTAGCTAAAACCTGAAAACAGCTCTACACTGTGCTTTAATCACAGAAAAGAAAATGGCACATATCATAAGGACGGAGTCACTAACAGGGGCACATAGGGCCGCCTCGTTTCTCAAGGGCATGAGCTACCATTTAGGAATTTACAAACAGGTAATGTTTGAAGGTTTAAGGTCAATCTTTCCATTTCTTTCCCAGTTGAAGAGTATTTCTTTCTGCAGAGGAGAGCGGACTATGGGATGTAACTTGACTGAGTACTTTGCAGGACCTTTACCTGGATGTAAGGATGCCATTCAAATGACAAAGGGAACACAGCAGTGTCGCCTTCTTCCTTGTATTGACTACTCCTCCTTGGGGAAACCTCTCATGCATTAGCTCCCACAGTCTATTTGTATATCAGTGTGAGGCGAAAGCCGAAATCCTGTGCTGAGCATAGGGGTGGCCTGAGGGCCTTGCTCAAAACCTGCTTGCTGTGCATTTGTGTGGTGTGTGTGTGTGTGTGTGTGTGTGTGTGTGTGTGTGTAGAAAGGCATACCGAGATGCAGATACATGTGTATGTAGAAACCTGCTAGGGCTCAAGTGTAAATTAGGAATGAACTCATATAACGTATATGAGGTAACATATGTGTCTCCGTCTCACATAGAGGGAATAGAGAGCCTAAAACTATAAATCAGTCTTGATCCCTTTACAAGCATCTCAGTGACCTTTCACCCTGACAGACTGGGGTTGTGAGGAAAGGCTGGAGACAGTAACTGGCCTTGAGATTACAGAGGGCAACAAACATCCGTAAGCAACTGGAGCATGCTCAGTGGCCTGGCCTGTCTCGTGGTGTGCATGTAAGCTTAACAATAAAAGTTGTCTGTGCTCTTGGGTCTTCTCTTTGTTTCAGGATGTTCCGTTTTGTTGGCATGAAAGAGAAACAAGGACAAGCTGACAGAGAAGGCTTACCCAGGCAATCGTTGTTGTGAGTCAGCTCAAAGCCAGGGTAGCAAAGACAATTGTAGGACCCCACAGTGTTCTTACACGTCCCGTTTCCACATGGATGGCGCTCACACTCATCGACATCTATCAAGAAGAACTCAACTTTTAGCTAGAACCGGTTATTCACCTTTACCATTTACCAGTTTCTTGTCCTCAGTACTTCATTATTTAGATTCTCCTCAGGACAGTGCTAGGGACCATTCATATATACATACATATGTGTATATATATGTATATACATTATGTGATATATTTTATATATTTATATATATATATATGTATGAATGTGGAAAAGGGGAACAAATCAAAATCGCAAACTTACAAAAGAGAAAAACAGTTTAATTACTCATTGATATATACAATTCTCAGAAACAGTGGATAGAAGCATGTTGTTGGCAGAGATGTTGCAATGAACCAGTTTACATATCAAATATGAAAGCATTAACACCTCTGTTAAAGAATTTATATATCCTGATTTCATAAGGAGAACTTCAGTCCCCTTAATGAATTAGTGAAATCCAAATAGGAGTGTGTTTAGAATTTTGTTGGAAGCTTTCCAAAAATCCCGGTGAGAACAGTTAGCAACATTATCCATGACAGGAAGACAGCAGATCTGAAGGGATGGGTATTGGTTCAGGACACCCCAAAACTAAGTTCTCACTACAAAGGAGATTCATTTGCCCCAGAGGGACAACGGGCAGGGAATAAGAGACAAAGACTGGATAGAGACAGAGGGTAAGGAAGAAGGGGAAGGGCATGAGGGAGAGGGGGAAAAAGGTATTTATCTCAGAGGAGGATAAAGAATTGCCTCTGGATAGAGAGGAGATAGACACGGCCCATAGGCAAACTTATAAAGACTTAGAAAGATAAAAGGAAAAAAAAAACTTTAAAAAGGTTTAAAAGGTAAAAGATCTGAGGGTGAGTTGGTTTGTTTTGTTTGGGCATGTTAATTGGGGCAGCCAAAAGGGAGCTTTCGTTTGCTGAACTTGAATACTTTGATAGCTGGACCTTGGTAGTCAGCCTCTGGAGGAGGAAGTGGCCAAATAAGGGAATAGACCTTGGCAGCTAGTTTCAGTTAACATAATCTAACAGCAAGGCAGAAGGGAGAAGGACAAAGCCTGCCAGAGCCATGTTTGTCACGCTTGGGGTGCCTAGAGTCCCTGCAAGTCCCATCCTCTGGGAGGCTAGCCTGCAGATCCACCATACAAGGAACAGACACAGCTCCTTGGGAAGAGAGCAGTATCGAGAGCGCTGAGGCTCTGACTGACTTTTATCATGGAAGAACTGCTCACACAGGGACAGATTTTTCCCATATGAACTTCTGAGTCATAAATACCACAGTGTGTGTGTGTGTGTGTGTGTGTGTGTGTGTATGTGAAAGAGAGAGAGATCACACTCTGTGAGAGACAGTCTCCTGTAAGCAAGCGTCCCCACAGATGCCATGCGCACCGCACCAGAGCCTGGAATACTCTTTGCAAGAGCACCAGTTAAGAGATTGTCCCCTGTTACTCTGGGGCAGCCCGCGGCGGGAAGGTACACTCAGGGTCGAATAGGCGAACCGAGGCTTTCCCCACACACAATCCTCATTGCACAGAAATGACCCCACACTATTGAAACTGGATTCTAACGCTCACCTACCAAGCATTGAGAATCCCCAAAGGGTGGGTACACAGCCCTGGCTTTTCCACCCAGAGAACGTTTTATATACAAGTGAGCGAGTTTACAATTTAAAGTTCCCTCTTTCAAATATGAAGCATAGAGAGGCACTCTGGGGGATGCACAGTCCTTGCTGACATCAGAGCTAAGACATCCTGCGCAGTCCCAGCTTCATGGCATCCTGCTCACCTGCCTTTGGAAATGTTAACTGACAGACACTCTCATCATTAACAAGCCATTGCGCTGGCTACTGGGAAATTTTGAAGACTCTGGCTCCATTTTGTAACCGCTTTAAGAGCTAGGAAAATTCCACTTAGCCCCGAACGCGTGTGAACATATTTCGTGCCATATGATCTTCTGGAGCAAAATGTTGAGAATCACGGAGCGGAGCAACCTCCCATGGTATGCGAATTTTACATCAAAGCCTCCTTAAGCCGTTTAGCATGGCAGAGACATGGCAGCTGCTGAGCTCGGGTGATGTCGCCGTCATCTGCCCTCAAGTCCCAGCCTCGCTCCACTCCCAGGTCCAGAACACTCTTACCCATGCACATGGTCTGGTCTTGAGAAGCCTTAAATCCATTGTTGCAGATACACTGGTAACTGCCTTGCAGATCAACACACAGGCCGTGACTGCAAACATTAGGAATTTCCAAACATTCATTGCGATCTAAAACAGAAAAGAGACAAAGAGAGAGAGAGAGAGAGCGAGACACATGTTACACATAACTGATTTTTATTAAGATTCCTTCGTTTTTCACAGAGGCGTTTCTCTAGCCTGCTATTAATTACTGTAGACAGGCTGAGAATGAACCAGAACAATGGCTGGATCAAAATAAGCAAGCCTTTCAAGTACCCAGGCCTCTCTTTTCAGTCATGCCATTTTTTGTAGGTTGACTGGGACCTCAAGGATTCTATTTTATACCAGAGGAATCCACCAAAGCAACCTCCTTTCTCGACAAAATAATCTGGGAGTTGCGGTGGGAGCATTTCAGCATGACGAATGGCCTGAGTTAGCCAATCTTTCCGAAATCATCCTCAAGGAGGTTTGTGGTGAGAAAGCAAGGAGCCCTCCGAGGAGGACAGGACCCCCACGGATGGCTGGGTTTAGTGACCGCCAGCCACTCACTCGCTTACCTACGCAGGCCCCGTTGGGGGAGAGTTTGAAGCCGGCCGCGCACTCGCAGCGGTAGCTGCCGGGACTGTTGATGCAGTCTGCATTGCGCTGGCACAGGTTGTCGCCATTGCTGCACTCGTCGATGTCTGCAAGAGCAATGGGTCCGGGCGAACACTCTTTCATGATTGCTCTGGGGTCACGTCCGCTTCCCCACTTTCCATTCTCTTGACTACGCAAGAGATGGCGCAGCCCCAGAAGCCCACCCAAAAGCCACTTATAAATAGCAAAGTCTTTGGAGGGCGGGCGTTCTGTTTCCCAGATTACCTTCGCAGACCAAGAGCAGGTCGTTGTAGCTGAAGCCTGTCGGGCACTCACAGCGGAAACTGCCTATCTGGTTAATGCACACACCGTTTGCACAGATGCCTGGGATCTCTTTACATTCATCAATGTCTGAAATGGGATGGATTTAGTAAAATGTATGCAGTTCTGCTAAACATATTTACCGTCTTATGTTGAAATGATGCTACGTGCAGCCCAAAAGGAAAACACACACTCTGTTCAAATCGAGTGAAAACAGGCATAAGCAGCCTTGTGGCTTCTGAAGAACCAGAGACCACAGAGCAGTCAGTTTCTCTAAAGGGTTTTGGGGAAGCGAAGGTGGTTGGTAAAACGCGGGAAGTGATCTTGAGTGGCAAGGAGGCAAGTGACCAAATGATGGGGGTTGATATAAAAATATACCAAGAGCTGATGTACTTTGAAAAGGGTAACTGGCAGTTCGACTACCACGAGGGGCTGGAGAGGTGGTCCAATGGGTAGGGTGCTTGCCATGTAAGCAGAAGGGTGAGACAAGGCTGAGAGGGGAGGACCAGGCACCGGGGATGAGGAAAGACCTCAGGTGTCAACCCCTGGCCTTTATGAATACCGGCACATGTGTACAGATGTACCAACACACATAGGAGGCACGTCACTGCCGCATACACCAAGCAAGGTAGATTATTTAGCCATGTAAGACAATATGCATGACAAGGGAAATTCAAATTTTTGTGTGGTGTGCATGGACCCTTGAGATTGTCAAGTTATTATCATAACTGAATTGCTAGGCTATGCTGATAGAATATAAGACTATTATTAACACTTGGTCGATGTCTTTAAGCATGGTTTCTTGGTTAATTAACTAATCACATTAGCCTGGAATCCAGATTATTAGACTTTGTGGTACTGTTATATCGGGATGCTTGAGCACAAAATATGACATATATATGCACATGTTTACATGTGTATATGTACATTCACAAATGCAATGGGAACAAACTCACCAACAGCTTTTCCTGTGTGGATGTCAAAGGTGAATCCGGGAATATTTCCACATATAGTTTTAAAGTCAGCTATGAAACAGAAACAAAGGCAGGCACTCTTAACATTCCCAGGCACATTTAAAATGTCTTTATACCATTATTTTCACCAGCAAGGACATTGTTTTATTATCCACAATCAGTCTTTTAAATTGTAATAATATGCATTTGATAACAATGTCTGCTTCTGCAACGGGCCCAGCTAGGCACTCTCTATCGTAATTTCTATCATAATCTTTTATTTGATCTCATAGCAGAAAGTAAGCAAAATATTTTAAAAAGCAAAATTTCTTTGGCAATCAAGTTATTTTTTTCCCTTATCATTCAAAGAGCTCTAATAATGGTTCAATTCGTGCCGCTTAGATGGCTCAGGGGTAGAAGCTCTTACTGAGTTAGCTTGATAGCATGAAGTAGAGGCCTTCGTTGTCCTATGACCTCCACACACATACAAACTAGCATGGATACAAACACACACAAAATGAAAAAAAAAAACTGAAAACATAATAGAAATATATAATTTACACAAATTGAGAAACTATGAATTTAAAAAGGCTGTGCTTGCACAAGGCACAGATGTACGGAAAAAGTTTTGCAGTGGAGGCATAGGCCAAAGATGACCCATTGGATAAAATAGAGACTGTAAGGGTTATTCTTACCTATAACTCACCAAATCGACATAAAGGAACACTGACTAGTTGGAGAAAGATGTCTTAGACATCTGTTGTGACACATGCATGTATAACTCTTAAGACTGTAGTGGTAAAAATGCATGTGGCATGTGGCTCTAAATGCCATCAGTATGAGGATTTTGTAGTTCTCTTCCATCAATAAACACAGAGTTGTTCAATTCAATGGTTTCTAATAGCCTGGCCACTTCCAGTAAGTACCTATGTCTCTATGTCTCTATGTATATATCTATCTATCAATCTATCTATCTATCTATCTATCTATCTATCTATCTATCTATCTATC
>NW_026596040.1:19249575-19364879 GCF_907164565.1 Psammomys obesus
ATCTATCTATCTATCTATCTATCTATCTATCTATCTATCTATCTATCTACCTACCTACCTACCTATTTATTTTGACTCCTTAGACAGCATGGTACCCACATGGAATAGCTCCTGCCACTGTTTTCACCCTGTTTTCCACAGAAGGAGTCATCAGAAAGGGTAAATCCTCTACTTGGGTCATACACATGACAGCATTCTGATGTGCATGTACAGCTGCACCCCAAACCTAAGCCCTTCAGTTCCTTTCACTGAGAAAAAAAAATATCCCAAACCAGTAATCTTGGACCTTGACTCATGGAGCTTTATAGCCTAGAATGGTGAGAATGTCTTCACCTTATGGAACACAAATGGGCGAGGGACACACCCGTCTGAAAGCTGCCACAAGTGCGGATCTGAAGTGCCCCTGCCCAGATCACCTGGAGGACGCTTGGCCTCTAGCTTTTAATCAAGGCTGCTATTTGAAGGCGGTAGAGCATCAGAGATGGGGCACTCCGGGCGGAAGTCAGTCAGGTGGGGTTGTCTTTAGGGGTCATACCTGCTTCTGGCTTCTGCCTCCATCCTCTGCCTCCTGGTCCACAGCTGTGAACAGCTACCTTAAGCTTCTACTGCACTGAACCAAATTGCTCTGCTTGGCTCTCAGAAACATGAGCCAGTATAAATCTGTCTCCCTAAGATGGGCCAGTCAGGTAATTTGAAAAAAGCATGCTGATGAATTTGAGTCGCTACTTGTCCGCTCCTCTCCCCTTGAATTCATTTCAGCACCCTCGTAAGTAAAGTGCTTCACTGTATGCCGTGCCAATGTCTGGTCAAAAAATGTATGGCCGGCTTCTTCTGTCTTCTCCGTTCAACTTCCAGCTTCTGTAACTATGAAAAACTAACATCCTTTATATATGCCGTATAAGGTCTAGACAAAAAGTAATATAAAGGCAAGTGCTTGGTTTTTTTTTTTTTTTTTATCTCTGTGATGTTTCTTTTTCTTTTCATTTTCTTCTTCAGTGGAATTTGTGCTAGTGAAAAATCCTCCCATGCCAGGCTTGGAGACACGACTCCGTGGCTAGGGGCACTGTCTACTCTTTTGGGTTCAATTCCCAGCCCCAACGTGGCAGATCACAACCATCCATAACCCGTACACTTGGAGATTCAATGCCCTCTTCTGGCTTCTGCAGGCAGCAGGCACAGGGACAAACATAATGGAAAACACCCATGCACGTACAATAACAAAATAGTTTTAAGATGTATTGGCATGCTTTAAAGGTTCCTTCCATGTCTGGGATAAGCTGAGGAACATTTTTTTTTAACGATTTATTTATTTATTTTACACATATGGGTGCTCTATCTGTGGGTCACCTGAATGCCAGAAGAGGGCATCAGATCCCAGTATAGATGCTTATGAGTCACCATGTTGTTGCTGAGAACTGAACTCAGAACCTCTGAAAGAGCAGACAGTGCTCTCAGCTGCTGAGCCACCTCTCCAGCCCCCACAAGGAACATAGTAATGGTTTGTTTTATGCATCTTTTAAAATCAAATGCTTTTTCTTTTTTGACATATTCTTCAAGCAAAGTTTCTTCATCAAATACTTTTTTACATAGTTTTCAAGATTTACTTTAAATAATTATTATTGAAGTTGCCAGCTTTTTGGTGACTTTGTACCAATATAATCTACTTCTATATCAAGCACAATGACAATAGTTTCTAAATAAATCCATTTGATGAGTAAACGGATAACTAACTAACTAAATGGTAGTATTATTTGATGGCGATTGTATATAGACCAAATCTATCAACTCTAGCTAGCGGTGGTGGCATTTTGCAAGATTTGGAGTTTATGCAACATATGTCTCAGAAGTTAGTTTTTGGCTCCCAAAGTGGGTCATGCCATTTGGGGAAACAGGGCCACAGCACGCGTTTGGACCTCTTCGGAACTGAGCCCCTCTGGCTACAATACACCGCGCCACCGTTGCCATGTCCCTGACAAAGTCATCGGGAAAGTGCGAGCTGAGGCGCTTACCCGTTCCCGGCGTCGGGCACGGCTCACAGGGTTTGTTCCAGGCTTTGCCAACATTGTGCGTGCAGCAGCACATCCTCTTTGTCACATTGAAAGGTAACTCGTTTTCACAAGTGGTCCCGTTATAGCTTCGGTAGCAAAAGCTTTTCCTCATGTCTGCATGGGGAGAAATTGATCAGCGAGGCAGCGAGGGCGGTGAGCAGTGGCTAACCGACTTGTTTGCAGCCAGCTTTCCTGGGTGCTACAACTCTGGGAAACATCTGTTATTTTCATCCTTTTTTCAGATGCACATCTCCTGCTTTCAGGCAAGGTATTTTAAGGATAGTTTCTCAGAGACAACAATTTTTTTTTGTCCTGTACTTATTTTTCTAGTAAAATAGTCATCAAAATATTCATTAATTAATTTAATTGAAAAAAGAATTAAGTATTGAAAATTAAATGTCCTCTTATATATATGGAGGATCAAAATTATCTAAGATCTGTAACTCTAATGCTTAAACCTAAGGTGTTTTGTTTTTTTCCTAAACCTCAGATTTACAGAATATGTAACTGTGGGGAAAGATTAAGAGCTTGAGCTAGAACAGCAGTTCATAGGCCTCTGAAATATTTCCTCACTCAAAGGGATCTGGTTTCCCAACATTCTGAAAAGTACTTCTGAGACCGTAAGTTCTGTAGGTACAAAACCCAGCAACTTTGACCCGAGTAGCTAATCTCAGTGATGGCTACTGACCCATGCAGTTGTGACCTCCGTTGACTTGCATGTACTCAGGTGGGCAAATGCAAGTATAATTTCCCAGGGTGTTGTAGCAGGTTCCGGGGCCGCACACGCCAGGGTGGGCAAAGCATTCATCAATATCTGCAACGGGCAAGAATACCTGGGAGTTACGTTTGTTCTCTGAGTTCACACCATGTAGTTTACTGAACAGAGCCCGGGGGATCCCCTAGTTCCGTGTTTATAAGATTCAGAAATAAAAATAAAAATACCCACTCAGGACGTGTTCACATTTACATGCCACAGAAACACATGCCTTAAAAAAAGATTAAAAGACCCCTTTTCTAAAAATACCAAGAATTATAAAAATAGACTAAAGCGGCAAAAAAATAAATAAATTAAGAAACAAAAACCAGAACAATTTGCCTCATGCCTGTATACATTTGTGGGAATTCACATTCTCTAAGCGGGATTTCTTTGAACTCTGTTTTGTTTTTTTTTTTTTTTTTCTGTGCCATTTGAATTAAATTTTAGCAGCAACTTTAAACTGAATGCGAGCTATGAGATCCTCCTTTCAAAGTAGAAGCCCCTGACAGGTTCTCAGTGCAGGGAAGCTGCTGGTTGTTTTCCTTATTAAGTCACATTTCTTTCTGAGGCATTTGGCTGACAAGTCCAAAGCTAAAGGCTGGCGACAGAAGCAATGATGCTCTGGTCTTTCTTGTTTGGCTTTACAAACAGCCCCTCATCCTACCCAAACACTCAGGTTACATCTCCAGCCACAACTTGGAGCAGTAATGGTCCCTAAAAAATAAGATCACGACTGATAAGTGGCACGGGGAGAGAAAGGATCTGCACAACATTTCAGCTTCTTCATGTTCTAGCCGCCGTTTAAAAACAACTGACCATTAACTGACAGCCACATGTAGGTCACCCTGTTTCTACTTAAAATGATTCTCAGTGTTCCCCTGCAACTAACCTTCACATTATAATTCCATTTTCAATTTATGTTTCACCAGCCATCTTACTCGGATTTTTTCTTTTTTTTTAATTTTTAGTAAATCAAGGGTCTCAGCAGATCCCTCCTGTGGAGTGCAGGGCCAGGGGGAGACGCTGTGGAGGGGAACCGCCCCAGCTTCCCTCACCTTCACAGATGCGTGTTTCCTCGCTCAGGTAGTAGCCCTGTGGGCACTCACACTGGAAACTCCCAAAAGTGTTGATGCAGTTTCCACCCTGGCAGAGACCTGGTAACTCCTGACACTCGTCGATATCTGCGAGAGGAGAGAGAGCGCATTAGCGGTAGGCATCATGACCAGAGTCAAGAGCGCCGTCTTCAAACACGGCGTCTTGCCCCCGAAGGAATGCCCCTCGGTGCTGGGTGCGTTCTGACTGCGAGTTTCTTGTCATTGCTGCAGAACTAACTGCTGTTTCTTGAGGAGAGTAGTGGGAGCAAGCTGTGGGGGATTGGCGGGGGACAACGCGACAAGGGTTTCTCTGCACAGCAACCGGACACCAGATGCCCGCAGTGGACGGCTACTTTTTGGTAAACCGTGGCCGAGAGTGCGCGCGGCAGACTGCCCACCTGTAATTCCACCCAAGAATCCTGCTGGAGTTGCCTCACACCGACTTTTGTCCCTGCTTCCCTCTAAACCAAGCTTTTTACCTTCTGAGGGCCTACGTGGCCACTGGCGGTGAGCTTACCTTCTAAGATGATTGTGATGGGGTTTGGCCTAAAGCCTTCACCTCCAGGACACAGGGTATAGTATTCAGCTACAAAACAATGGAAAACGAGAGGTTTGACTCCCGGATGGATCCCAGAGGTTGAGACCATCGGCAGACATTCAGCCACTGCCAGGCTCAACTCGCACACCCTCGGGGGAAATCTGTATTTTTCCTTGTGTCCTTTCAAATGCGTTTTCACTAATGTATGTCACATTTTACTCCCTAATATCATTACTTCATCAATGGCAGACACTGGGATAACAAAAGCCATTTATGTGTATATTTTAAAGAAAACACTTCCTTCTGGATAATTCATATCACAAATATTTTGGCAATTAAAAAAAAAAAAAACACCAGGACCCCACGGTACAAAGGTCTAGTTTTGGTGCAGATCGGAACACGTGTTTTTATTTAAAGTGCTCTGTGACCGACTTCAGGATACGCTTTACCTATGAACCTGAACTAACCATCTCCAAGAAGAACTGAGAACGGCCTTCATCTGTGATACCATGGAGAATCGATATAATGACCATTCAGATTGGATTGTGGTTAAGATAAATTTTTAGAGAAACATAATGGCGAAAAGAACATAGAAAGGAAGGAACTTGAGATTCCTTTTCTATAAAAACACTCTTGGCGGATTTCAGCATAACCTTTGACAACAGTCCAAACCCACCCCTCCCACCGCCCGCAGTCCAAGAAGACAATAGCAACTTGTTTCTAGACCCCGGGGCTGGAGCATTCCCTTCTTCCGCGTTCACCTCCATACTTACTGCTATTTACAGGCGGGCACGTCTCGCAGGGGTTTCCCCAGGCCTTGCCCAGGGAGCAGCAGCAGGAGGAGCGACTGACGCCCACCCCGACCTCTGTGTTGCAGGACAGACTCCCGTCTCCTCGAGGCCCAAACTTGAGGTAACAGTTGCCCACGCGGTTGTCTGCAGAGTGAAAGGATAATTTAAAGGGGGTCCCTGGAGTCCACGCCCCTCGCCTTCAAACTTAGATTGGGTCGGCAGTAAGAAAGGATGACTGGCAGCAGTCCCTAGTGATCACGAACCGTTTTCTGTATACATGGAATAAGCAAGACAGGCTTTTTTTTTTTTTTGGGGGGGGGGGTGCTCTGGACGTTTCAAATCGTGTGGATGTAAGAGAACTGGGGCATGATTAATCTGTGTCATCAGCTTGTGAGGAACTGGAGACATACCTAGGACAACTTAACTAAGTGTGCAGCGGGCTATCTCATTCTGCTCTGCTCTTCCATCCGCATTCTCTGATGGTTCCATGTCAACCTTCACTGCAACGTTTGCACAGTTTGTCAGTCTACATCTCTCTAGGGAAAGGATCCAGTTTTCTGAAGATTGCCTTGTCTTTACCATTACCATCTTGAACCTCGGCTTTAAACAGTACTTTTCCCTTTTCTCTTGAGTACTATCAAGTTCAGAGTTCTTACCTTTTTTTTTCTGAGTTCTAAACCTTTCTGCTTATTTCTTTCTCGAGAGTTATTTCCAGGTTATCCTTTCCAGCAGTTAAACTGGATAATCTTTCCCCCACTCACAGCTCGGTTTTACTTTTTCTCCCCTAGTCCTGGGGGTTTTCAATTGATGGAAGTTTTCAGCCTTTTCAGCTCTCCAGTTTTGCTGCCATATTCTGGTATTTCCCATTCCTTTTTCATACGAGTAATAATAAGGCTTGATAACTTTATCTTCAAAATGTTTCTGGAGAATGACACCAGTACCTTTTTCCTTAGCCTGAATTCTAGATATCAGCATCCTTTTTATTTTTTTAACATAGACTATTACAATGGCTTCTTAAATCATATTTCAGCTTCCATCATTGGCCCAGTCTGTTTTTGCCTTTGTAGCCAAAGTAATTCTTCAGAACTGCTTCAGGCCAGGCCACCCCCAAGAGTGCTCATCTCAACCAGAGTATTTGAAAGTCTTTATGAGTCCACAAAGTACCTTTCACTTCAGCTGCACGCACCACAACCATCTGGCTGCTGCTTATTGTTATACTTTACTGTTTTCATTTGTTTCTGTTGCCAAATCTTGGGTACACAGAACTGAGTTAACTCAAGGTCCCTCCCAGGTTAGGTTTGAATTCATTCAACATCCTTTCCTTCCTCTTCCCCCTATTTTTTTTCTCTGTTCCTGTTTTTCTTTTCCTACTGGACCATTTGAATGTCCTGCTAGTAGCTTTTGCATGTGTTCTCATAAAAAATTTTTAATATGCTCATTTAAAATTTAAATAAATGACATTTCTGCCATGTATCTGAGTTTTAGTGTCTAATCACACTTGCTTTGTGAATAAACTGTGCATGATTCTATGATGTCCAAGTGCTTATAATTCTTGTTTGTTTTGAGATTAGTCTGGAGCACAGGCTACATTCTAATATCCAATCTTCATGCCTCAGCTTTTAAAAAAATCTGTAGAGTGTACTAAGCTGGTTTCTAAATCTATGTCACCACAAACAATATTACACTGAACATCTTACACACACCTATAAAATTCAGTGTGTTAATATCTTTGGCATATAAAACCAGGACAGAAATTTATGGTTATTTATCCTTGCCCTTTACTGCCTGCATTCAGTGGATCCTTTACAATATTTTAAAATAAATTTAAGTAGAGTTTATAGAAGATTAAATCTATCTACATTGAAAAGAATTATTGGTTATTTTAGTAAGGATTTAGTCTTCACTAACTCAAATATCTGCTTCCCCCCTTGCTTGGTTTTGCACTCACAATTGTCTTTTACATTATAAACTTGGAATCATCTAAAGTGTTCCTTATGGGAACAGGCTGTTTTTCTTTAAATGAATTATAGCAAATACTTACCATAGTTCATTGTCAAGTGAGTTTAAATATTTGACTCCACCTACCTGATTCTACTTACTTCACTTAGTTTTCACTTACCAACGCAACCAACACCGGTAGGGTTCAGCTGAAAGTCAGGCGGGCAGTTACATTCATAGCGACCAGGCGTGTTCACACAGAGGCCATTGACACAGTTTATGGGGTCTGCACACTCATCAATATCTGTGAATATTTAATGTTTCCATGTTAACATCTTTACTTCTATCTACAAAGTGCTATTCCAATGAACTGAGTGGATCTTTTCTCCAAGTCATTAAATATTATTGTGAAGGACTCAGCAAAGTGAAAATAATGATTTATCATAAACCCAGAGTAGGTTCTGTAATGGTGAGGATTTTACGTATGAGTGGTACACACGTGTGTGGTGCATACATCTGTGTGTGTATGTGTGTGTGCATGTATTTGGAGAGTATAGGGAGACAACGGATTTATACTACATAGTCCTGGCTTGTCTGAAATTCACTAGGTAGACCAGAAAGGCCCGGAACTCATAGAAAATGATATCTTCAAGAATGCCATTTAATATCTTAATATATAAGCAATAATTAAATGTTGCAATTCTGAGGAAGAAAAATTATCGGCTTTAAAAAACGAGAAGCTCCACAGGTTCAAAATCACTGTTCAGCCTATACAAAAGCTCAGTGAGAGGCATAGACCTTGGTTCTGGGTAATTTTGGTGTGTGTTGTTTTTTTTATTTGTAAGGTTTGCTTACAATAAATTTTATGAAAAATTAAGAAAAATGACGTGTGTAAAAGTTCATGTATGTTCATACACATATATGAATGATTCCTAGTTTTGTGTTAAATGATGGAAATGCTTATCTAAACATGAATAAATTCCAGAGTAGAAATTAAATGTACTAAAACATTCTTTTCTCTTTTTGGAAACATGCGCAGCCAAATGTACAGATAATTAAAGACAAAAATGAGTTTATGTATTTAGCATAGAATACTTATGTCAAGCAATGAGAACACAGTTGATCCTGGCTGTCAGTACCTGTGCAATTTCCTCCTGTCCTGTCCAGTTCATAGCCATCATCACAAATACAGTGAAACATCCCAGGCAAATTGTTACACGTTCCAAAGACACAAATGTTTTGGAAGGAGCATTCATCAATATCTGAAGACAAAAAATAAGGTCATCTTCTATTTACAAAGATATTTAACTCTCAGAGACTTATAAGCAGCAACATTTTTTTCCTTGTCATTTTTTTCTAGATAAATACTATCAATGGTAACTAAGGCATGTTTGTTGATAGGATAAGATATAAAACAAGTATCTGGTTCAATGCTATCTTATACTACCCCCCCTTCTGTAGTTCTAGGAACCTAACATAGAGACTCACACATGCTAGGCACGTGTCCTACTATTGAGCTACACCTGAGACCTGAGCGTCTAATATTATAACTGTTTGTATTACAATATACCCAAACAGGAAGTACCAGCTAGGCAGTATAAATAGAATACAGAAATTAAATGCAAACCCGTCAAATGAGTGAAATTTAAAAAAAATCAAAACAAATGAAAGAGGCCACCTAATTAGTGTAAACAGTACACATTTTGTAATTGGAAAAACGAAATATAAAATTATATAACACTAGATATTAAATATATTGGTGAGAAGTCTTTAACAGTTTTACATTTTTATTTATTTTACAATCTGACCTGTTACCACAGAATCACTTATACTGTTCCTTATGCCATGAAATAACACGGTCCACACCCATAAATTTCTACGTATTTTAATAAAATATCTCTCCCAACAGAACTGGAGAGGCAGCTCAGCAACCTCATGAAACTGAAAAGCTTCTGTAAAGCAAAGGACACCGTCATCAAAACAAAGCGACTGCCTACAGATTGGGAAAGAATCTTCACCAACCCTTTATCTGACAGAGGACTCATATCCAGTATATATAAAGAACTAAACAAGCTGAAAAGCAGCAAAGCAAGTAATTCACTTAAAAAATGGGGAACAGAGCTAAACAGAGAATTCTCAATAGAGAAATATCGAATGGCAGAGAAGCACTTAAAGAAATGTTCAACCTCATTAGCCATTAGGGAAATGCAAATCAAAACAACCCTGAGATTTCACCTTACACCCATGAGAATGGCCAAGATCAAAAACTCAAGTGACAACACATGCTGGAGAGGTTTCGGAGAAAGGGGAACCCTTCTCCGCTGCCGGTGGGAATGTAAACTTGTACAACCACTCTGGAAATCAATCTGGCACTTTCTCAGACAACTAGGAATAGCGCTTCCTCAAGATCCAACCATACCACTCCTAGGCATATATCCAAAAGAGGCTCAAGTACACAAAAAGGACATTTGCTCAACCATGTTTGTAGCAGCTTTATTTGTAATAGCCAGAAGCTAGAAACAACCCAGATGCCCCTCAACTGAAGAATGGATGCAGAAATTGTGGTTCATCTACACAATGGAATATTACTCAGCAATGAAAAATAAGGAAATCATGAAATTTGCAGGTAAATGGTGGGACCTGGAAAGGATCATCCTGAGTGAGTTGTCCCAGAAGCAAAAAGACACACACGGTATATACTCACTCATGTAGACATACAACATAGGACAAACTCACTAAAATCTGTGCATCTAAAGAAACTAAGCAAGAGAGAGGACCCTAACTAAAATGTTCAATCCCCACCTGAAAGGCAAAGAGGATGGACATCAGAAGAAGAAAACAGGAAACAACCTAGGAACCTGCTACAGAGGGCCTCTGAAAGCCAGAAGAAGAAAACAGGAAACAAACTAGGAACCTGCCACAGAGGGCCTCTGAAAGCCTCTGCCCTGCAGACTATCAAAGCAGATGCTGAGCCTGATGGCCAACTGTCGGGCAGAGTGAATGGAATTTTATGTAAGAAGTGGGAAATGGTAAGAGCTGGAGAGGACAGGAACTCCACAAGGAGAGCAACAAAACAAGAAAATTTGAACACAGGGAACTTCCCAGAGACTCATACTCCAACCAAGGACTATTCATGGAGATAACCTAGAACTCCTGCACAGATGTAGCCCATGGCAGTTCAGTGTCCAAGTGGGTTACCTAGTAATGGGAAGAGGGACTGTCTCTGACATAATCTGATTGGCCTGCTCTTTGATCACCTCCCCCTGAGGGGGGAGCAGCCTTACCAGGCCACAGAAGAGGACAATGCAGCCACTTTTGATGAGAACTGATAGACTAAGATCAGAAAGGAGAGGAGAACCTCCCCTATCAGTGGACTTGGGGAGGGGCATGCATGCAGAAAGGGGAGGGAGGGTGGGATCGGGAGGGGAGGAGGGAAGGGCTTATGGGGGGATACAAAATGAATAAAGTGTAATTAATAATAATAAAAAAAAGACTGTGTGCTGCTCTTCCAGAGGACCCAAGTTCAATTCCTGGAAGCCATGCTGAGTGACTCACCCCACTTGCAAATCCAGCTCATGGATTTGCCACCCTCTTGTGGGTTCCATAGGCACCCGAATCTACACCTGCACGCCCACTCACACTTCCACACACCACCCTACTCCACAACACGCTTAGCCATGTGATCGAAGATAAAAATCTAAAATAGAAGGCTCTACTAAAATCAGCAACTCAGCTTATACAACTATCTCATGAGGCCGAAGCCCAAGGGCAATGCCTTTGACGTTATCACTCTTACATGCACATGAAAACAAAGGCGCAATGCGGAGTAGCGGCAGGGCTTGGGAAATACTATGTTCGTAACCACAAAAGAGGGTGGGCATTTTAATATGTCAGTTGCCCAGGACTGAAAGGATTCAGCCTACGCGTAATATTTTAAGCTACATTAGGAAAGTCGTTCTTTTTTAAAGGAAACAATTCTTTTAAAAATGATTTTTAAATATTACATTTCCCCAGTACAGTCTGTGTTTGGCTGATACGGATGATGTGTTTGTGTGTCTGTGTGTCGGTGCTTGCCATTTCTTTCACACTGTGGTGGGGAAGGGCCTGAAATCTGTTTCATTTTATCATCTTTGCCCATTAGCTAGCTTGAGCTTGAGTGGGGAAAGGAAAAGGAAGAGGAGGAACCGAGTTAGAGCTGGGGGGGGGGTCACCTTTTTTTTGTACAAATGACAAATTTTGTTGAAGCTCAATGATCTCACAAAAAAACTGAGTTTTTTTTATTCTTCATTCATATTATATTTCTTACAGCAATTTGATGGAGAAACTACATAGAATGTCAACTGTATCTCCAACTAGCAAGAAAAATCCAATTTTTCCCCCTTGGACAAATAGTATAGTAGACATAAAGCCCCAGTTTTAGGAAAAAGAAATGATGTTTTTTGTTGTTGTTAGTTTGGTTTGGTTTGGTTTTTTTACTCTTGAGCAGAGGTGAACAAGTCCTTGGTGGGTGTATGGGCTTCCATTCTCAGACACAGCACACCACAGACAAACATGAAAATAAATGCCAGAAACAGGCTACTTAGACTTTCCCACATGTAGTAAGTACAGTTGGCAGAGGCAGGCGATGATAGATCACCATTGAAAAACTGGAGAGGTGTGTCACATGTCATTCATTTACTGACATGAAAGAAAAGAAGAAATGGTTTTTAAAAGAAGCAGAAGCAAAAGAAGAATAAGAAAAAGGAGGAGGAGAAGAAGCAGAAGGAGAAGGAGGAAGAGGAGAAGGAAAAAGAAGATGAGGAGAAAGAGGAGGAGGAGGAGGAGGAAGGTGGGAAGGAGGACGAGAAGGAGAAGCCGAAGCAGGAGAAGGAGAAGAAGCAACAGCTGCCACTACCACCAAACTTCCAACTATTGGCTCTTGGCCAGAAAAATTTCATAAGAGATGAAAGCTGGCCTTCCTCATTATTCATTCCACAAAAGAACTCATGCTTAAACGAGCGGCTTTTATGTGTGCAGCATGTGCCGTGTATTCTGCTTCCAGGCGGGGCGCGTTCCAGCCCCACTCGTGGTTTCGTTTGCAGCAGCTGATCCAACTGGAAAATGAATTGGATGCCTGACGACCCACCTTGGCAGGACCTGCTGTCTGAGGCTGGGGTGAAGCCCATCTCACACTCGCAGCGGTAAGCTCCCGGGACGTTCAGGCACTGGCCATTTTCACAGAGGTTTATATTTTCCGCACACTCGTCAACGTCTGCAGAGGAAAAAGACATCTCCGTTGAGCTCCAGATTTCACCACACATTTTCTTCCCAAAGAAGCCAGTTTTTCTTTTTTCTTTTTCCTTTTTTTCAGTGGCTGGAGTTGTTCATTAATATGAAGCAACATTTAACTCCATTCACTGGAGTTAGGGTGCCTGGCCTGAGACCCGAGCTCCTCAAGTTACACCTGAGCTCTCAGCTACACTATCGATTGGTGGGTTCTCTCAGCTCTCCTTCATACCCATTGAAAAGTCAGTATTAAAGCAATGTTCGTAGATACGACCAAGAGCTCTGGAATTATGTTCATTTGTTTGAAAACAGGGCAATGCATTTTCCCATTCCCCTGGCTGAAGCAAAAGGAAAATTAGAGACACCATTTATAAAGTTTCCTTCCTGTCACTAATGTCCCATCAAAATGACACAGGCGAACGCTTTTCATAGACCTTCAAGATGGTTCACTTACGTCTATGGGGCAGCAAAGGGAAGAAGGGCAGAAATCAGTGCTTACTGAGCTTGGTAGGGTGGCAGTTACCTGGAGAGCGGTTTTCATTGAGTTCACCAGGAAAATCGGGGCTCCCCGCACCCACTTTAGACAGCAACCAGAAGAGCTACAAGGGGCCCACTGAGCCCCATTCTTACTGCAGAGTGTTTGCCACCAAAACTATTATTTCTCTGACACTACAGCACACACAAGTCCAGGGAATACGAAGTAGCCAATACTTTAAAGACAGGGTGTACCGAATATACACGCTTTCTTAAAGGGGGCACCTGCAACTGATGAGCGTGCCCTCTGTGCGAATAATTACAGATTCAGTCTTAGGAGATTAAAGTGTGAATGGACATCAGCTGAGAGACATCCAGCTTGGAAAGTGGAAAGTTTCTTGCCTGAGTCTTAAATATGTGTACAATGAGAGAACATTTCACCCTTGAGGGGCAGGAGCCAAATAGCAGCCAGTACATACTGACTCTTACTTGGTGGTTGCCTAAGTCATTTGCTCTTATTAATCCATTTAATCCTTTCAAAAATGGGAGAAAAGCTAGAGGAGGATAAGCGGCTTTGATGACACATCTTTTCAGGAGACTACTCAACTGCTCATCCCATCTACCAGAGAGGAAGTTCCCCCACTTATCGACAAAAGAATGCTGCTGTGGCCACCGTCCCTATTTTAAAATGAGAAACACTGAAGCCACAGGGGCTACTCATGTGCTTAGATTTACACCAGAGTAAGCAAGGACATGCTGTGAACTCGGGTGTCCTACAGAAAGCCTGCATTTTCCTGATCAGTTTCTTTATAAACGAGTAAGAGATAATGATAGTCACTACAGCACATTACTTTAAAACGTCCACCTGTGCCCTGGAATCCTCTTCAGGCTTCTGTGTTTAACGGGTGAAAGAGGTGTGTGCTCATTCGTAGGTCAAGTATAAGCACAGAGGCAGTCACGCTAGTCTCCTCCATAGTTTTCTTACAACAGGGAGAGCGTGTCTGGTTGTTTGGAGTTGGACACATGTGAGCTCACCCAGGCTTGTCACTCACCTGAGCAAGTGAAGCCATCTCCCGTGAAACCCTCCGCGCAGGCGCATCGGTATGAGCCTGGGGTGTTGACACACTGAGCGTTGATGCTGCACTGGTGGGTTCCATTGGAACATTCATCCAGATCTGTGTGGGGAGCGGGCACACAGGAAGATCAGAGGTGAGGGTGGCGCAGTCTAATGCAATGGAAGGTTTTGGCTTGTGGACACTATAAGCCACACCAAAAACTTGGACACTGGGGCCCCAGCTACTGATTCCAAGCACTGCGTGGAGTATTTACAAAGACACTTGAGGAAAACTGGAGGCAGAGCTCACTCTGACCTCCACCTATCGCGGCTCTTACTACTGGGTCCCTTATCACTGTAAGAGAATCTACTTAAGATACCACTGGTCTTCACAACAGAGAATTAGCATACAGTTGTAAATGTATTTTATAAGAAGGGAGGAGAGATATGGTTCTTGATCTCATGGAACTAACAGTCTGTGAGAAAAGATGGATGTCAAATACAGAAAAGATAAAATTATGTACCTTTCTATCCACAATGAAGAAGGTTACAGATACAACCTAATTGGGATTACAGGGAACAAGAAAGGCCCATTGAAGGAGTAATTTTTCAACAACTCCAGACCTCCCCACATCCCCTTCCCAAGTATGAGGAGGCATGACCTTACTGAGTAGAAGGAGAAAAGGGTTTTCCTCATAGAGAAGAACACAGAGAGGGCCACCAAAGAGGAAAAGCATGGAATGTGGCATTAACAGCAGTTGGAGAGGCAAAGCACAGTTGCAGGGGCTAATGCAGTGAAAGCTGAAGCTAAAAAAAATGCTGCAGTGACTTGGAAACCATGGAAGCTGTGGTTTCTCCTAAATTTAAAGAGTTAAGTGTCAATTGTTGAGAAAAGGCTTAAGTTTCTTTTGCTGTCTGAAGAATAAGTTGTAGGAGGATTAGGGGGTGAAAATGGGGGGTGGTGAAGGGAGGGCAAAAGGGAAAGGGGAGAAGGAAGATGGGGAGGAGGGAATGGGGGATTGAGAGGGAAGGGGACAGGAGGAGGAGGGTGAAGGAAGCTGAGGTGGGTGAGGAGGAGAAGGGTCAGAGCAGGGGGGAGGAGACAGCTATGGGAAGGAAGTGACTGAGCAGGGATGAAGAGGGAAAGGTGCCTCAACCCTACAAAATCTCATTCTGGGGCCAAGCAGTCTTGGGATAGCTGGCCAGACTGACAGATGGACATGAAGCACATAAGATGGAAACTAAAAGAAAAGCAGCAGGCACATGGGACAAGAAGAATGGGAGTGACCACTGGCCTATAAAGTCAGAAGACTGATGTTAGCAGGAGTGGCTGTCCTGGAAAGGGGCTTCCATTAGACTCATAGAAGCTGACATAGGGTGTGACACAGCCAAAATCATTTTGAAACTATGATAATACATACTCTGTAGCTGGCTTTAAACATTTGACAAGAATGAAACCTTCGGCTGGATAGGCAAGCTTCACTCAAATTAATTTACATTATTGGTAAGTGATATTAAGGGTTTTTTTTTTTTTGTTTGTTTGTTTAATCCTTACTGTGGGCCCATAAGCATTTCCTGAGACGTCATCATGGGGAGGTCAGCTCATATGGCTTGTCTTTTCTTTCTATTTAAAATTGACCAGGGTAAATTATTACCAGCTGGAAATATTTTTTATTGTTACATCATGAGCATATTAAACAGCTCCATGCATGACACCCAGGATATAATCCAGTACCCTGCCTCGAGGCTACACAGTACTATTGGGCTTCAGCATAAGAGTTATAGAATTCGGGGAAAAAGATTTCCCTGTTCTGTCTTTTACAAGTTAAACTTCTCAAGAAAATACTCAGCTTTGCCCGTAAAAACAATCCTATCTACTAAGAATTGTCTACTTCCTCTTATCTTAAGACCATGTGAAAAAACCCCTTTGTTTCCTCCATCTATTTCACTGGCTTTCAAATCTCACTGATTACTCTATCAGAAGACTGGGAGAACACATCAGCTATTTTTCACGTTACAGATGTTGAGATCACTGGCTGCACATCAAATATATATAAAATCTTTTTTTTAACTGAGCAACATGCATGGAAAAGCAGATGCCAAAGCATCCTGTTGTAATTTTACCATTTATATGAAAGCTAAAGGAAGCACTCAGGCGGAAATTCTTCCTACCACGAAGACAGATTCGATTTCTGAGAGAATAAATGGGAGGTGGGGAGCGCGATCTTGTTAGAATCCATGGGTTAACAACGTGTGCAGTGAGGAGCCATGAAGAGCGCCAGCCCTTCGAGGAGGGTCCCTCCGTTGGCACACTCACCAATACATTTGATGCCGTTTCCCACCCAGCCCTCTCTGCAGCTGCACTTGAAGCTCCCGGGGACATTCAGGCACGAGGCGTGCATGTCACAGTTGTGGGCGCCAATTTCGCACTCGTCCACGTCTGAGGCAACAGAGTTAAAAAAGAAAAAAAAAAAAAAAAGATAAAGCATGAGCTAATTAATTCTACTTCGAAGTATGTTTCTGAAAAGACAATTTAGGATAAACATAGGACTGTGGAGAAAACAACAAGAAAAACAACAAAAACAAAAAAAACTTATCAATACTGCTTTTGTCTTTAACTCTCTTTTATTCCAATAAGATGTAAAAAAACTTCACAATCATGACCAAACAAGCCCTTCTCTACAAGGACTTGCTAGCCACTTCCCGCTGGAACTTTCGAGAAATTGCAGCTGCTGGATGAGTGGCAGCCTCCACGTTACAAAGGCCTAGACAAAACTCCGTGGGAAGAATGTGGTAAGACACACATTCCGAGAGAGATTTTTGAGAAAAACTGTGCTGTTCCTTTTTATTATCCTTTCTATTATTCCTTTCTATTTATCATATATTTTTCATGAAGGTAAGATTGAGCCTGACTTAAGGAAAAAAAAAAAAGCCATCCTTCATTTTAAGTTATGTGACTCAGTGGTAGGACGCTTGCTTCACATCATGTATGAATACCTAAGTTCAATTCCCAGTACTACACACTCCAATCAATACTGTATTATATATATATATACTGTATGAATATATACAATACTGTATACATTTAGAGTTTTCGTAAATTATCACTTATGTGTGTACTTTTTTTCTTCTCTGGGAATATGTGAAGAATGTTCTCTGCAGATGTCGCTTGGGCGGGGATTAATGCTTACCAGCATGTGTTTACATTCGTAATTATCACACAGAAACACACATACAGCTATGTACAGTCATGTGGAGCCCAGTGACATTTTGGCCAATGGCAAACAAAGTCCATGGCAATGGTCCCATAAACTTACAATGCCTAGACATACAGCTGTGCTTGAGTAAGTGTGCTTTTTGATGTTAACATGATGATGGAGTCATCTGAGGAACACATTCCTTGCAGTGTATCTCTACTGGACAGCAAATATACAACTGTGTGAACGTGTGTACATATAACGTATACACTTGTACAAACTGTGTCTGTTCTAACAGTTCACTGACTACAAGCCACCACCGCTGGAATCATAGAGCAAGCACTACTGACTTCTGTCCCCTTTACTGGTAATGCTCACACAACAGACCTGCCCTCACCATCTACCTTTTCCTGCCCAGTCAGCTAAAGGTTTCACTGCGGCCTGAGCTCCTCACTGCTGTCCTGGGCAAAATACCATACAGGGACATTACAGGGAGCTTTCAGAGGACAGCTAGCTCAAACCTTGATCATGACATCTCTTAGTCCCTTCTGTACATGAAGGGATGAAACCAAATAGTAAAAATCAGGAGGCAGAATATAAAGTTCATGGAGTGAACAAAAATAGTGAAGAGAGAAAAAAGAGAGAGGTAAGGAGAGAGAGAATGTAAAAGGAAGAAACCATGGAGGTAAGGCAGTAAAAGTCCAAATCAAACCTAAGAATATGTTATCAGCTTAACAGTACAAATCAAATGAAAAAATGAGATGATTTAAGCCACTGTCTCTCAACCTGTGGGTGGCAACCCCTTTCACAGAGGTCACCTAAGACCATTGGAAAACGTGGATGTTTGCACACACTTCCTAACACTAGCAAAATTACAGTTATGAAGTAACAATGGAAATAATCTTCGGCTTGGGGGTCACCACAACACGAGGAACTGTATGAAAGGGTTGCAGCGTTAGGAGGGATGAGAACCCCTGCTTTGATGTTCCTGCCTTACATGGGTCCTCCATTTGGGCAGCAGTCAAGCTGAGCCAACTGAACAATGTGGCCAGATGCGCCAGAGGCAGGGCAGACTCACCACTCCTTCCTCCCTACCGGGTGGTCCGGGCAGTATGCACCTCAGGGGTGATGCATGGTGTAATTAAGACTCATCACAGTGGCGGTCTTCTCCTGGTTGACTGGGCTCTTGGATGCAGGGGTCCAAGGACGTTGAGTGTTGAAGTGATGGAAGCCTGTGAGACCTGTGGAGCTGCAGCTGAGCAGACCTGGGTTGAATCCTACCTGTGCACCCTGTGGTCCCCTTCTTCACGGAATAGCCCAGCTGGCAGTGGCAAATGAAAGAGCCCTTCGTGTTCTCGCATTCCCCAAACATGCAGATATTGGGATTCAAGTCACACTCATTCACATCTGGAAAAGGCATTTGCTGGTTACTATTGTTCATCACAGTAATTTAAAAGCCACCTTTTAAACTGAATAACCCAGTGTTTAAAATAAACTGATAAAATTTAAAAGACAGTCCACTTGAAAGACTTGTGTCGCAAGTAGAGATCTACGTGCCTAAAAGAATTCTGAAATAGTTCTTCCTTTTCAGATTTTACAGTTCTGGCAATATGGCTCAGATTTTCAAAGTAACAATCAAAGAGTCTTCTTCCCATGTTTACATGTGTTCATGCATGTATCAAACTATCATTTGTTGGAGAGGAGTGCTGTGGCATGCTGCTCTCTGGACATAACATGGTTGTCACATGAAAGAACTCATAGCACCTGTGGTAACTTGCACAAGACCTGTACAAGATCGAGAAAACTAAAATGGGGACATGCATGAGGTAGTTTATCTCCAGGTCCCAGCCACTACTGGAGAGCTATGGTCAGTAGATAGTTGCTGAGGGAGGAAGAACCATTTTTTTTTCTTTTGGGGATGAGGCCACCTGTAGAATTTCTAAACCCTGGTGGATGGCCCTACAGCCATGCACATATGGCCAGCACTGGCTGGACCCAGTGGTCAAAAACAAACAAACAAACAAACAAACAAACAACAAACGAAGTCGGGAGGGAGACATGTTTGAGGAGATACAGAAAGAGAGGGAGAAAGGTTAAGTGGGATTATATTCCAACTCTGTATAAAAGTCTCAAGAACAAAGAAAAACAAAACAGTTATCACTTGATTCCGATACCCACCGATGCATGTCTTCATGTCCATGGAAGCCATGAAGCCATCGTAACAGAGGCAGCGATACTCCCCGGGAATGTTGGTGCACTGACCACCATCACAGATATCAGGATTGTTTTCACATTCATCGATATCTGACGACACAAAGCGAGCATCCAGTGAAAGCAAGAATGTCTTTCATGGGTCCCAGATACCCTTTCTGCCCTCAGCTCTACTTGTCAAAGCCTGCAGGCACGTTTGTCAGAGAGGAACCATAGCATGCATGTTTGCCTGTTCTATACCTGCGCACGATCTTCCATCCGGCATGAGCGCGTACCCCTCGCTACAGCTGCATTCGTAGCTTCCTTCCGAATTGGTGCATTGGGTGTCGCAGCCTCCGTTCATTATCATACACTCGTCGATATCTGTGCAGACATTACACAGGCACATTAGACACCAAGCCCACACGCACACTCAGAAATGGCTAGTGTGCCTTCTTTTTAAACAGAAGGTGCTTGACTAACTTTGGATTTGTCTCCATACTGTTTGTACTGATTGAAGATTATACCATTAATCTCCTGGAATCTCTTTTACTTCCTTTTATGTAGCATTCTATTTAGTCTACTTGGTGATGAGTAACAAACTCAGAAATACAGTAACTAGCTGTGGGTGGGGCGCACGCCTATGATCTCAGAGCTCTGGGAGGCAGAAGCAGGCGGATCTTTGTGAGTTCAAGGCCAGCCTAGTCTACAAAGTGAGTTCATGATATCCAAAGCTACAAAGAGAAACCTTGTCTCAAAAAAACAAATGAAAAAGAGAGAGAGAGGAGGGACAAAGGAAGGAAGGACACAAGGAAGAGAGAGAGAGAGAGAGAGAGAGAGAGAGGAAGGAATGAAGGAAAGGAAGGAAGGAAGGAAGGAAGGAAGGAAGGAAGGAAGGAAGGAAGGAAGGAAGAAAAAAGAAAAGAAAGAAAGAAAAACAACTTTGGAGTTTGGAGCACTTTTTATGATAAGGCCAGTGAGTTTTCTGCAAAACCAATAAACCTTCTGACCCCTGCTTGCATTCATTTATAGCACAAAGGACTCCCATAGGCTTTTGGATATATTTCATGCTGGAGCTTGATGATCGGAGAGAGGGGGAATGCAGACCTGGGTGGGCCACCCATACCTGTACAGCCCTGTCGGTCTGGCGTGGCCTGGTAGCCAGGATTGCAAGAGCACTGATAGGTTCCGATCATGTTCACACATTTGCCATTTCTGCAGAGATTGTCACTCAAGGAGCACTCGTTGATATCTGTGAAAGAAAAGCAGAATCAGGCTTTAGGTCAGAGCAAAATTACAGGAGCCTTTAAGAGCAGGCTTTGCCAAAGAGGAGTCACGTGAGAAGGCAACAGGATAACCTGGGATATTTGGTGGAAAACCTGGGGCCTCTATTCACTTATTTGTGATGCCAGCTCTTTCTGGTGTGTTGGCAGCATTCCCTTCTTTGTCTGTAGTTTCCAAAATGGAACGGTAGGTTCTACTAGCCCTTGAAATGTGTATAACATAACTGAGCAATTTTAATGTTAGTTTTAATGTTAGTTACAAATTACAAAGCCATGTGCAGCTAGTCATTGCCATCACAGAGTTCTTGGATGTATATATGCCCTAAACAAAGCTTATTATTATTTACTTTAAGGGTTCATACTGCTGTGTCCACATGATCTTCAATAGCTGTTCAGGTGCTGCCTACATAACATAACTATCCTGAAAGAAGATGCCAGTGTCGGGAAACAAATATGGCAGTTAAGACCCTCATGTGTTTACTTTCATCAAGCTGTTTATGTGCCTGCATATATGGATATTTAGTCCACAACCGCTAATTTAAAAACAATCTAGCTCTTACAAGATGGACAAATACCTTAAAAAAAAAAACTCATGCAAAAATATGTGGAATAAAATAGTAAATTCTTTGAGAACACCCAGAAAGTGGGAGACCAACTGATTTCTATACGTAATATGTCTATCAGAAGGAATCTAAGTTAGACAGAGTTACACAGACAGTAACTAGATAGAACAAGAAACTATTTCAGACTCACACAATTACCTAAAAGTTTATGCTAGATAAATTTATGCTCCCATAAGTACACATATTACAAAAATTTATGCTTCCATTAAGTACACATATTACAAAGCATTTATTTGATAATAAACATTGCCCTTTTGAAGAGTAATTTTTTTCAGCCATAATGCTGACAAACTGTAAGCAACAGGAACAGGTTTTTGAATCACTATATTGCAGCATATCCAGCCACAAATTCTTCAATCACCAGTGTAAAATCACCCTTTGAACTATGATCAAAATAAAAAAAATATTCATAACTTTGAATTCATCCTTCTGAAAATGTCTGTTTAGTGTACTATTTAAGGTTCATTTCATCGACCAGCACAGGAATCTATCCAATTTATCAATAAATGTATGTGCGCTGATGTGCTGTGCTCAAACAGTTCAGGAGAAGAGTTCTCCCGAAGAAGATGCCTCCTGGCTACATTGGTGCTGGTCGGCAAGTGTACTAGAACATGGTAAAGCCTCTGTGGAGCTGCCAGGCAGTAGCTGGAGTGAGGAAATGCCCCTAGCAGACTCTTGTCATCTCTACCATCCTTACTGAATGTGGTACCGAGGAGGCATCAAGGGCGTTCCTGTGGTCACATGAGGCTGTGAGAACCAGATGAAACATGGACTCCAGTGGAGCAGGGACTGAACAGGGCACTGGTGGGTGGCAGGGCAACAACTAGAAAATGGCCTGGGCAGCTTACTCACCACCCAGGACAATGGAATCTATGACCCTGCATAGAGCTCTTTACATGGAAAGTGGCCCAAGGCCCAACCTTTTAAAAACTAGACAGGTAGAATTTGGATTTGCAGATTGAGACACAGTAGGACACATTCACTAGAGGTGACCCCTACTCAATATCCATTGTGCCCACTTGGATTTCTCTACAAAGGGGAAGAACTCACCCACACAGTCCTCTCGGGATGGCGAAAGCTCGTGTCCCAGTGGGCAGTCACACTGAAAGCTGCCCTCAGTGTTCACACAGGTGCCACCCCTACAAAGGAGAGGGTTACGTTCACATTCGTCAATGTCTGAAAAGTAAAAACGTGAGATCCATTAAAGAACTCAGAGGCAAATGTATTTACACACATAGCAAGAGAGAACGGATATTAGGAGTCAGGAGTGTGGCTCAAACATGAAGACACATCTGATCAGAGTTTGGATTAGCTTCGTTTTTTTGTCTCAATATGAAAATTATGAAACTCCTACTCACAAGACATTAAACCATTGAAATGTTTTCATTACAAAACAATGGTTCATAGGAGGTGGCCTTTACAACAATTTCTTTATATCGCCATAGACTTGGGGTTCATATGTTGTTCACTTTAATGTTTATATTTTGAATTCAACTGAAAAACATCTTAAAACTCCTTCATGATTACAGTTAGGAGCATCCAGTCTGTGGCCCTCAGCGGCATACAGCCCAAGACAGCTGTGAGTGCAGCAGCCCAGCTCTCTTTAGAGGACAACGCCCTGCTGCAATGTGAAAGGATTGAACCCCTGAGAACATCGTATGTGTTAACTCCCATAAGTCGCTCCCGTGAAATAGCGACCCAAACGTTTTTCAATCTCACAACTCTAAGACACCACTCTCAGAACACAAACTGGGGGTCACCACAATGTTATCCATCTGAAATAAACCCATCCTGGGTAGTCTCTGAGTTGCTTCTAGCCCCGGGGGTGGTGGGGGCACTGGGGGAGGGACTCTGTCTTCCCTTGACCGCTATCACCCTCAGCGCACTTTCTGTCACGGGTGCTGCCACAGCTCTGAAGAGAGTGGGGGTACAGCAGGTGAGCCCGCAGGAGGCAGGTCTCCAGGCCAGCCTGGAGGGCCTGGCTACACTTACCCATACAGTTCTTCATCATCATGAAGCCACTTTCATAGCCCTCGAAGCACTCGCATTCAAAGCTGCCTGGCGTGTTGACACAGATGCCACTGCCACAGAGGTCAGGAGAGATCCTGCACTCGTCAATGTCTGTTCCGCCGTGTCCAAGAAAGAGAAAAACACACAATGAGGGAAGAGAGGGGACCAGGCCTTCATCAGGCACATTCCTTTCTCCAACTGCCAAAACTGTCATGAGTCAACCGGCAGGTGGGGCCCGTGTGTCTTTGAATTCTGAAATGTGGCTCTTCTCCTTGTGGCTTCGATGTAATAACAGGGAATAGACTGGGCAGCTCCTGTGTGGTTCAAGGGAGGAGGCAGCGAGCTCATGGAGAAGGAAGCCACAGCAACGCTTGGAGACCATTTGTTTTGCAACCCCCACCAAGGGTGGGTGCATGTGGGCAGGGAACAGGGATGCTGGATGCTGGGCAGGACTGGCTGGCTGGCAGGACACAGACAGGCAGCCTCCAAGGCAGACACAGCACAGCCTATAAGTCAGACAGCATGCGGACGCAGCAGCACCTCAGAGTGGACCCACGAGGTGATCTGTGTCACCTTCAGATGAGACATGCTTACCCGACTTTTAAAAATAAAGAGCAATTATGCAATTCTGTTTTGCTATGTCTTCTGTATTATAGTGAGAATCATCAGTAGTATCTGCATGCAGAAAGTTTAGAGAAATCTCACCCACCTGTGACATATTTCCAGTACAGAAGTTGGATCTACATTTATGAAACATAATCCATTTCTTAAAAAGCATCACAATAAAAGAAATATTTCTGCCACAGTCTTGTTTTAAAATATTAATTTACTGGGGCAGGGTCTTGGACTGCTTGGGACAACCCTACATAGACCAGGAACTCACAGGGATCCACCTGCCTCTGCCAGTCAAATGCTGGTGTTAAAGGCACATGCCAGCACACCAGGTTCCTTGTCTCTTTTGATCAATTCAAGTTTTAAGTCTTCCTGTATAGGTCAATCAATGTAAAAGTTGAACGTTTCTTTTGGTGGGATCAGTCGTAGTTTCTGCTTTTACTTTTTTTTTTTTTTCTCCAGTTACTGGCCATACCCAAAATATCAAATTGTTTTTTCTGAAACAAAAGACCTCACTCACTGACACTATTCATCCTTCAATGTCTGGAGGCTGCTGTAGTAAGTAGTGGGAGCCCCACCTGGTAGAAGTGTGGGCTCTGTGACAAGGTACCCGATACTTTCATCTGAATTCAGGGGTTTGGAAGAACTCAATCATCTTTTTTCACTCAATTTGAGCTGAGCATTTTGAGATGCAAGACTTTCGAACTGAACCTGAAGGTTGCATGGAAATTCTAACTTTCAAGATGTGGGGATAACTAGTGAGGCAGAGACACATGCATCGATGAACGGTCACTGACTTTCCAGAAGCAGAAGGCTGCTGAGTGGTTGGCTGCAGAGGCTGACAATCAAGACAGTCAGGATGGGCCTAAGTACCCAGAATGCCACCATCTATCAAGGATGGGAGCCAAAGTAGCACTCCGGAGAGCAGGCCCTGCATCTTGCCTGGGCAACACACTGGAGCTGGCTTTGATGGCAAAGGCATGGTGCTTCAGTCCTGAGGGTCTGAGAGAGGGAGAGCTGGCTCACGACCTCACAGATTGCAGCACTTGGGAGAGTGGGCACTGCACCTTGACTGGGCAGCACAGTGGAGCTGACTCTGAATGTGTGAGTGGGGGTGAGCCGGACTTGAGAGCATGAGAGCAGGAGAGCTGACCCTGCCTCCTGCCCATGGCAGCGTTGGGTGGCCTAGCCAGAGCAGTGCTAGAGAGACCGAGCCCTGGTGGTGCAGATAAGAGTGAGGCTGCACCAGCAGCAGGCTGAACAGCTCTGCTACCACTGATGCCCAGATCCAGGGCTCTGAATTGGCCCACCCCAAAGTCTTTATCACCCGTGAAAGTTTGGGCCTTGTGAAAGGGCCAGTCCTGCTGCTCCAGAGCTGTAGGATCTCATGACCCAGGGCAACAACAGGATAACTGTGAGGAGTTCTGAGGAGCAGCCAATACTGATTGTGTCACAGAAGCCAGAGTTCTCAAACCAGACCAATGACTCATTGCAATGAATATTTGCAAGTTGCATAAATAGAAGGATATACAGTGGGGCACACAACGGCACACAACAGCTTCCACGACAAGATGTCTTCTAAGCTTTGTTGTTTATTTGTCTATGTGCATTTTATTTTGGGGAGAGGTTGCAAGGGAATGGGTATGAGGAGACAGGGAGGTCAGCAGGACTAGGGTGCAAGATGTGAAACTCACAAAGAATCAATAAAAAGTTAAGAAGAAGAATAAAAAAAAAGAATGAGAGCCAATAGCCTTGCAGGGTATTCACTCTGTGTCCTCAAACAAGGCAGTGCTCCCCATAACGATCTGTCTCCTGCAGTGGAAGATGCTTGTCTGTGACATTAAGAAACTTGTCTAATTGCACATTACAAAGAAGAGGCAAGGCTGGAGCTGGAGGAGCCACAGCTGTTTTTGTCTATCTAGGTCCACTATGGCCTGAGTCAAAAATGGCATTTTGGGGGGGGAGGGGGAGAATGCAGGTTGAAACCCCCCATTGTTGTAAAAATGAAGGATTTGGCTATGTAATTTCAATAGATGGAGAAGGCACTGGCAAGTCTGTCATGTAGCAGAGACTGATATGTAGACAGAGACCTACCTAGGAAGAAAGCTCTCTTCTTCCTGCCCTTGTGCTCTGGGATAGAAAACCAGGAAGAAAGCTCTCAGATGTCACCTATCTTTAGGTCATACCCAAGATGCTTCAGCAAATGTCAAAACTGCAGAATGAATGGATGGCTAAGAAAAGGGTATGCAGTCGAAGTCAGAAAGTGGGATAGCAGGCAGGGGGTGGAGGGAGGCGAGGGCAGGCAGAAGAGGGTGAAAGCAGGCAGAGGGGGCCAAGATCAGGCAGAGAGGGAGGAGAAGACAGGTGTGGGGGTCGTGATGGCAGGCAGAAGTGCAGCAAAGGCTGAGAAATTATCTTGAACTTGTGCAGAAGTCAATAGAGAGTGAAGAAGGGACAAGACATGGTGGAGAATAGAGTCTAGAGATTGATCTTGTAGCAGGAGTGGAGAGGAGTGGTGAGGCTTCAAACAGAGGAAGAGCCTATAGCTCTCTGAAACTGGAGGAGGGAGGAGGGTAGAAAAGGAACTTCCATTAGGACAGAGTGAGAGTGGAGACTTGGGATCAGTAATGAGGAAGGAAGGAGAGAGAGAGTTACCAGGGTACGTCGGAAATTCAGAAGTACTGAGAAGTACCAAAAGTGATGCAAATGTAGGCCTTTGCTAAGAAGCCATGAGGGCCCTACTAGGGATGAATGTTTGGATCCCAGAGAGCAGACAGTGATGATGAGGGGGATGAAGGCTGAGGGGCAGAGCAGCAAGACAAAGCAGAACTTGAGTGGTTGAGACTGACAGCTGTGAACATACAGGCATAGTCCATAGTCCATGCAGGCACAGGAAGCAGGCAAAGGAGACAGTTTAATGGGCATGATGAAGAAGGGGCAGGTGAGAGGTCAGCAGAAGAGGGGAAATTCCACATCTGTACATTCCACACACGAATGCAGCCAACTCTCTCTTCACAGAAAATCATCATGATACCAGTCAAGCATTTCTAATCAGCTACGTGTTCTCAAACAGAAACACTTCTAAGTTCATCTCTTTTTAATCTAAAGTGGTTAAGAATGCTAATTGCAGGAGTGGAAAAAAGTCAAAACATGTCTGTCACAGGCTAAAACAATTACTGGATTATTATTTAGGTTGATATAACAGGCACAGACTTAATGGCTATATTCTTTAGCACTCACATATTTGGACGATCATCTTTTACATCAATACAACAGCATTTTGTGCTGTTTTGCAGCTCTCTCTCAATATTATCTGGAGAGCTGTCTTTTAAGTTTGGTAAAAAGAAAATAGTGATAAAAAATGGGGTACAGAGCTAAACAGAGAATTCTCTGCAGAGGAATATTGAATGGCAGAGAAACACTTAAAGAAATGCCCAACCTCATTAGCCATTAGGGAAATGCAAATCAAAACGACCCTAAGATTTCACCTTACATCCATCAGAATGGCTAAGATCAAAAACTCAAGAGACAACACATGCTGGAGAGGATGTGGAGAAAGGGGAACCCTCCTTCACTGCTGGTGGGAATATAAACTTGTACAACCACTCTGGAAAGCAATCTGGCGCTTTCTCAGACAACTAGGAATAGCGCTTCCTCTAGATCCAGCTATACCACTCCTAGGCATATATCCAAAAGAGACTGAAGTAAACAGCAAGGACATTTGCTCAACCATGTTTGTAGCAGCCTTATTTGCAGTAGCCAGAAGCTGGAAACAGCCCAGATGCCCCTCAGTGGAGGAATGGATGCACAAATTGTGGTGTATCTACACAATGAAATATCACTCAGCAATAAAAAACAAGGAAATCATGAAATTTGCAGGTAAATGGTGGGATCTGGAAAAGATCATCCTGAGTGAGCTATCCCAGAAGCAGAAAGATGAACACGGTATATACTCATTCAGATAGACATATAATATAGGATAAACCTACTAAAATCTGTACACCTAAAGAAACTAATCAAGAGGGAGGACTCTTGCTAAAATGCTCAATTCCTATCCAGAAAGGCAAAGAGGCTGGACATCAGAAGAAGGAGAAAAGAAGGAACAAGTCAGGAGCCTGAAACAGAGGACCTCTGAAAAGCTCTGCCCTGCAGACTATTAATGTAGATGCTGAGACTTATGGGCAACCTTTGGGCAGAGTGCAGGGAATCTTAGGAAAGAAGTGGGAATAGTAAGATCTGGAGAGCACAGGAACTCCACAAGGAGAGCAACAAAACCAAAAAATCTGAGCACAGGGGTCTTTCCTGAGACTGATATTCCAACCAAGGACTATGCATGGAGATAACCTAAGACCCCTGCACAGATGTAGCCCATGGCAGTTCAGTATCCAAGTGGGTTCCATTGTAATAGGAACAGGGACTGTCTCTGACATGAACTGATTGGCCTGCTCTTTAATTACCTCCCCCTGTGGGGGAAGCAGCCTTACCAGGCCACAGAAGAAGACACTGCAGCCACTCCTGATGAGACCTAATTGACTAGGATCAGGAGGAAGGAAAAGAAGACCTCCCCTATCAGTGGACTTGGGGAGGGGCATGCATGCAGAGGGTGGAGGAAGGAAGGGACGGGAGGAGGGAGGGAACAACTGGGGGGGATACAAAGTGAATAAAGTATAATTAATAAAGAAAAAAAAGAAAATAGTGAGAAAAGAAAGACAGAAAGATTGTGTTCTCACTGAGATGAGCTTTTGAAGGCAGTAAACTCAGGGCAAAGGCAAGAAAGCCAGGGTTCATTAATTGAGGAAACCGGTCTTACCTGTACAGTTTCTCTCCTCCATGTCAAGGGCGAAGCCATTGTTGCAACGGCACTTGAAGCTTCCAATCGTGTTTCGGCACTTTCCATAGGTGCACATCCCGGGAAAGGCTTTGCACTCATTGATATCTGAAAGCAGAGCGAGGGCTGACTGTTGAGCTGGTCAACAGGGAGTGAAGTTCTCTGTCACCTTAACTTAAAAATCTATCGCTGTAGGCAATAATCATGCAGCCACAGACAGGAACAGCTCCCGGGATTTGCAATGACTACAGAGGCTGAGTAGGAGAAGTTTCCACCATGGAGGAGATTCTTGGCTGAGTCTTACTCCTGTAAACCTGGCTGTTGTTTATGTGGATTAGTTGGGACAGAGATCTCTCTGCTGCCGAGGAAGTAGGCAGAGCTGCCTCTCCTCCAGCTATGTCAAAAGGAAGCAGAGGGACAGCAGAAGGACACAAAGAAAATGGTCAGCACTCTGTTTCCCAGCTTTCCATCAATACTATCTTTTACATATACTTTATAATCTGGGACCTTGGGTTGACCGCAAAACCAATGTTGATAACAAAACCAGCACTCAGAGAGGGTACAGAGGGCCATGTTGGTGTGGTGGGCCAGAGAGCAGCTTGTACTTACCTTTGTAAAATGGACGACCAGTGAGGATGTCCCCTCTGTTAGCAAAGCCAGGGCCCCGGGGGCACAGGGTCTCATATTCCTTGGTGCCAGGTTTGGGGCATTCTTCACACTCTGTGCCCCAAGCTGCCCCAACTGCGCAACAGCAGGCATCCATGCGGAATTTCCCAGGAACAGGATGTATGCACTCATCCTCATCCCACCTCAGAAAGCACTGCTCCATGCGGATGTCTGCATCGAGAGCACAAGCGTAGCTGGAGCGTGAGTGGGAGCACTCCCTGAGCCTCCTCAGACCTCTGCAGTGTCCCTGAATCTATGGGCCCCCGGCTCCCCGTACTTAGGTAAAACCTTTACAACTCCTAAAGATTCTTTCTTCCTCACTGGCAGTGCTTGCTGGAGCTGACTTAACAAAGCAGTGCATGATGGCAGGCCTGGAGGCAGACTTAAAATGAGAAATCAGTCTGTCACCACCCTGAATGGACTCCATGGTAACAGCCATTTAAGGAGAGTGAAGGTGTGCTCTTGGCAGATTATTGAACTCTCACAATGAACCCTAATGACATGTCTCTTCTGTGTCCTGACCAATAATCACCACATTGCATTTTTTTCTCACCATAAAATTAATTTCAATGAGGGACTCTTATATGTCATCAGCTAAAAGTCATTTTGCAGCAGTCCTGTTAGGGTCCAGTCAGCCCTGTTAGGGTCTAGTTATAAACAGCAATGTTTATAGTGTGAGGATTCATACCTGGGACAAGCAGCTGGGAAGCCCATTTAATCGACTAAGGATCTAAAAGAGTCTTTATATCTGTGAAGAGTAATTCTGTGTCTTCATTATGAAGATTCATATCAATATCTATACCAAGAACTGAAATGGCCAGTGTACGGGCAACAAAAAATACGTAAGTGCTTTGAATGTCTTGCAAGCCAACTAAAATGGAGAAACTCCACTTGAGATGTCATCCCTGTTATCAAGCTCTACAGCAGCCTATCCCTAGTTTGTTCTCCGCATCGTCAGTCCTCTCCAAACAAAACATTCTCATATCCTCGGAAGGAATCGACGTAGGACAACTCAAGTAGTGACGGGAGCTTTCCTTAGGTACACAGCTCAAGAACCCAGTATTTTGTTTTAAAGTACTACAGAGGTTGGCTGTGCAAGAATGAGGGACCCTGGTTCGAATACCCCACAATCTTGGTAACGGTCAGCTGTGGTGGTGTGCACCTGTAACACTAGCTCGGGGGTGGGTGGGGACAGGCAGGCTCTGGGGGTTCATGGCCCAGCAAGTCTAGCCAGAAGGCAAGCTTTAGATTCAGTGAGCGATCAAGTCTCAAAAAGAAGGTAGAGAGCAACATGAGAAGACAGCAGAGGTTAACTCCTGACATTCTCTGAAGTGTTCCCATGCGTGGACAAGTGCTCAGACATGCACATATCCCCAAACAAGGAAATCAATACAATGAAAAAATGAAAAGAATTTTACTTTCTGTGTTGAGTATATGCTTTCTAAGCTATCCCGTACTTATTAGAGTCCCAACACTGATTCCTATCCAGATTTAAATACACTGTCGAAATTAACTTAAAATGGAGTCACTGCTGCAGTAAATTAAGCCCTGTGGTATCGCAGAGTTAACTGCGACTTAACTACTAGAGAAGGATATTATTGACACATTTAAACAAGATTGTCTAATGTGGCATTACCATCGTTCATGCTCTGTTTACTTTCTTAACCTCCAAACACAACAATTTCCATAAAAAATGTTCCACAAACTAAAACTTGACTATTCCATAGGTTATTGGGGAAAGTTGCCTTAAAATAAAAATTGTTGCTCAAGCATGACACGAAATTATTGAAAGCTTCTTTTCCCATTGCAAATTCAAATTCTATCAGCTATGGCATTGATAAAGACTAAGGTCAAACCACCATCAGTATATTGTTGATAACATTAGATCTTTAAAAATCAAAGCATTGAGAAAGTTTACACTTTAGATTTAGAGGAAGGAGCAGGATGATATAGCTTTGCCCCGCCTTTCCCCCTTTGTCTAGAAAGTACAGATGCAGTAAGCTAGTATGCTAACTTTTTAAATTCTAGGTTCAAAATATGCCTAGTTTTCTCCTACTAATTTAGTATGAATAAATCAACTTGTCTAAAACATCAGAAACTGAAGATTAAAGAAGTTTTTTTTAGTTGTAAAAATATATTTTAAACTATTTTAACAAAGCACGTATTTAATATCTAGGAGTGATTTTTCCCTCAAACAGTATCTCCTTTAAAGCACATTTCTCGCACGTAGGCTCTGGTATTGGACTGGCTACTGCCCAAAGAACAGGGAGCTAGCTGACGGTTAGCTTCCTGCACGTGGACAGGAAAGCACTCATCTTACCCAAGCACACGCGGCCAGTTCCATCCAATGTAAGGCCTTCAGGGCATTCACAGTGGAAGGAGCCTTTGCTATTGACACAGCGTCCATTTGGACAGACGCCAGGAAACACCTCACATTCATTAACGTCTGTGGGGAAAGGCAGTAAGCAGAAGGGGAAAGATGTTAACAAATAGGTGTAGCCTCATTTCCTGTGCAGTGCAGCCCAACCTGCAACACGCGGTGTGTCAATTATTACTTGAGTCAAAGCAAAAAATATTCCACAAGGCAGCCACCACCTTCCCTGGACACCAGCTGTGCAGCCGACCGCAGCAGCCTTGCTGTCTGTAAAAATGCAGCCCAGACAAGCTCGCTTGCCAGCTGCTCTGTGCCTTGAAGGCTGGGGACTTCCTTATGAAATTTCCTCAACTGTATAAAGAAGAGAAATGGGGACGTCAAAGCTGCTTCCTAAGAGCGCTGTGTTGACTACACTGAATTATTTTAAACTGAAATTTCAAGGGTCTTGAAAAGAGCTCCTTGGGAGCGAAGAGCAAGTTTGTGCACTTCTTGAAGGATCTGTTTCATTAGAGGATCACACCCACCTTCGCAAGTTACACCTTTGATCCTGGCAAACCCGCGCGGGCAAGCTGCATCTGTCAGAACAACAGGACAGCATTTCACTTCATGAAAAAAAGCATCCATCAGCCTCAGGCTCAAGAGAGAGTCTCAGAGAATTAAAATTGAAGTTGGGTTGCAAAGGCCAAGGCCAGTTGCCTTCAACTCAGAAGACAACTGTGCTGTCTCCATCAGTGTTGACCCAGTTTGAAATGATTTCTCCAACAGTTTCTCTCTGCTTGAATTGACAACGGGAACTAAAAAAAAAACAAGTCAAAGCCTCAAGGAGAAAGGCTCTCATGTCCTACTGGGACACATTCAGACCAGGACATAGGGTTTGAGCTCATTCCCTTTCCACATCTGAGATACTTAGAAGGTCTTTTCACAGTTAAAGGGGGAAAAAAAAATCAAACGTGCATTTCAAGAGGAGAATGAATTTCACTGGGAAGATATTTTCTGAGAGAAGACAGCATTTCTTACTGAGGACATGCTATGAGAAGGAATGCCCATTGAACTCAGAGATGACAAGTGTGAAGGCCTGTTCAGGCTCCTACCTAGCTCGCAGCGCTCACAGGGGCTCCCCCAGGCAGCCCCGAGAGTGGCACAGCACTCAGACTTCAGGGTGGCTCCATTGATGTTCACTTCGCAGCGGTTGTCCTGGATAGTGAGCCAGCATGTCCCTTTCAGGCTGTCTGAAAAGGAATTGGAGAGGTTGCGAAGCTCTTATATCAGCAGGAAATGAACTCCGCGCACACCAAAAGTATTTGTTATGGTGTAAAAAGAGACAATTAATCCTTAAAATCATTTTAATAGCATGTCTTTGAACATGCTTCGACAAGTGACTATATTTAAATGTGGCATAAATCAGATACTGAGCTGCACTACCCCACACAACGTGGCCAATAAGATGATTGAATCTAGTAATAATCTATAGAGGAATAATCACTATTACCAAGGGTTTATTCTGGTACTAGGAATATGGTAAATACACCACAACACATGTGGAAAGGAACATCCTTTATGATATGTGCAATGATAGTTGAGAACAAAATATACATCATTTTCACTCTTCCCTAATCCTTTGCCAAACAAGCCAGCTAAAATCCACATTCTATTCTAGAAGAGCCAGTATTTCCTTAATGGAAGGCATCTATTTGATTACTATCTTGAGAAAAAAAACTGAAAACACGAAGATGACAAACATATAATGATAAAATGTAATGGTAAAACCACCAGTAAGTCATTTCTTGTTGGCACAAGCAATGTTTATTTTTAGGTATTTTGTCCTGCATGCTTAATCTGTAGTTTTAGCTCTAGCTCTAAAGCTAACAGGTACTTATTGATTGTCAATTATTTGAGAACATAAAGAAATACAAACAAGACATAAAAATCCCCTAGCAATCTGACCACCTGAGATAGCCATTCCTAATTTTAAAAATGCCCCCACATCTCATTTAACTGTTTCTTTTAAAACAGTAACATCCTGGTGAGCTACTGTGGACCTCTAGCTTCTGATGCCATGTGTGTTAAAGGGAATGCTTAGTGGGAAGCTTTTGACAGAATAACAGGTTTTAATTGAACAGGCAGTAAATGACAGCTGGTTTTGAAGCAGGGATAGTGAACTCATTCCTAGCTTGCAGGGCAAATAGTAACTGCCTACACATTTAATTTTCTTCATAGAGTAGTGGCTTTCAGTTAAATGTGCATGCTACCGGCAATATTCCTGATTAATGCTTATCTCCAGGCGTACAGCCCCGAAATCCACATTCTTGACATGCTCCTCAGATGATTGTGATAACAACACATTAAGCAGGTATTTTTGCACACACCTTAGGAATATTAGAGTATATTCCCACAGAATTGATTTTGAGCTCATTTAATTCTCCCTGTAAAGCTTCACTTTTAAGTTCAACAATAAAAAATAAATAAACAAAAGTGACTTTATAAACCTAGAGTGGGAACTAGAAGAGGGGTAATTACTGATGTCCACAGTGCATCTCAACAAGAAGTGGTCACGGCCCAAATCCTCGGGGGGCACAAATGAAAAGAAGCAATAATTCTTTCCTTGACCTCATACAAAAACAAAAACAAAAACAAAAAAAAAAAAAACTGTGGGCACACAAAGTAGAATTTTCTATCCTTCACAAATTTAGTAACATAAACCCTGTGATTAGAGGTGGCAGGGTAATCGCTGATTAGAACGACTGAGAGCCCCTTTAAAAACATGCTCAAGGCTGGCTGGAGAGATGGCTCAGTAGGTGAAGGTGCTTGCCAACAAGCCTAGTATCCCTGAAATTCACATGGTGGAAAGAGAAACAATGGAGATAGACGATTTTATCATAATGAATGAAAACATGTAAGACATTGGCTGGCGAAATATGGTGGTGTTTAGTTGTTGGCAAGTGGAAGAACAACTTAATGTTCTGAGAACAAAACATCTTTGTTTCATCAATAACTATAAGGACAAAAGGCCAAGAAGATAAAAGCCTATATGATGAATCAGAAAGGAGGATGTCTTTGATGCTCACGTGGCCTACAGATTGCTTTCTTACGTATTATTAATAGACTAAATGCTGCGTTCATTTCCTTTATATAGTAACTCCATCTTAGCTGGAAATTGTGCCTTAGCAAAACTATCGCTGCCTTACAGATCCAGCCCCCTAAACACTGGTAAATAGATTTAAAAAAAATTGAAAAATAATTAAAAATGAAACCCTGTCCCAGGCATATGGCAACTGATTTTTAAAAGAAAAGCTGAGTGGTGCTCAGATTTTAGTGGCTGAAATTCATTAGGAAATGAAGACATGAATGACCCCAAAGATGGTTTCATTGATAATTTGGGACTTGGTCATTTCTAATAAAAAACAAATAGGTAAGTTACCACTTAACTTTCTGTGAAGACAATGATGAAAATACTTGTATTTTTAGTTAACTGTTAAATAACTAATTCATTTTGGCTAGATAAAAAAAAACAACAATAACATGCCCATTTATATGGCGCTTTGTAAAGCTGAATATCTTCCAATTTAGAATATTCAGTTTCCTTTGAAGATGGGTATTAGGCAGCAATGGGAGTCATAGCCTCATAATAAATGGAGCCATTCCCACTAGACATACAGGGAAATGACTAAGGGTAGACCTTTTCTTTATATGTGATATTTCTCTTTCTAGATCAAACTATTTTGCTCTGCATATATCCTATGTCATTACTAAGACCTGGTCTTAAGGAGGCATGGTGGCCCCATGCCTGTAAACCCAGGGCTTGTGAAACTGAGACAGAGGAATTGTGAGGTCCCAGTCAGCCTGCTCTGCATCAGGTTCTAGACCAGCCTGGGATATACACCAAAATCCTTTCTAACAAAACAAGGAATAAAAGAACTGGCCTTAGGCGTTTTAAGTCATATTATCATCCCTAGAAATTTTATAAAGCAAGAAAACACTTATATATCCTCTGCTTTGGAGCCTATCAACTTATGATCAATGATAGAAAGGAAAATACTAAGTTACCTCTATGCTTTAGTGTTTAAATATCTTCAAATTCTTGTCCTGTGAACCGAATCCAAATCCCATCATGTCCTTGAGTATGACAGAAGATTTAAAGCCCTGAGATGGGGATTTAACTATATCCATGCCTACGGGATTCAAAGATGTGCACATACAGAAATGCTCACCACCGAGGCAGGCAGCACCTATGGAACCTATGTACTGACAGGACAGGAGGGTTTTCTAGAGCCTGTTTCAAGCCTGCCTAACTTCTGCTCTTCTGCTCTCCCCCCATCAGCTCAGTTTTCACCTCTACAAGGCTGATGTGTGGAATGACAGTCACAGGGAAATGCTTGTGGGGATCTTACCGATGCAGACCAGCCCCGTGGAGCTGAGCTTGCTGCCGGGCGAGCACTCACAGTGGAAAGAGCCGAGGTTGTTCCTGCAGGCCCCATTGACACAGGGATTGCTCTCACATTCATTTACGTCTACAATCCAGAAGGGAAAGATTCCGTTAAAGCTGCCATGTGTTTCTGGAAAATATTATTTTAGCAAGCCATGCTAGGCCAGAACGTCTGGTAAACTTGGCTCTTATAATTTTAATATGGATCTACAAGGCCTAAAGTGAATGGGGAATGGAGACATATGTTCTACAGCATGGGTATACATCTACATGACTGGGGACTCAGTAGGACCATAAGGAACAGCCTGTGTTGAAAAGGGCTCAGTATGTGCAGCTACTATGACTCTAACTACGGACAGGTGGTTTATTTTGCTCTGTAATAGGTTCTAACTCCAGGTGCAACTTAGTAGCACAACAGAGGTTGGCTATTTCTGTGAAACGCTGAAGACAAAAAAATATAACAACACTGGCTTAAATTCTAAACTCCTAGAGGCAAGCCAAGAAATAGGCCTGAGATATTCATCCTGGCCACAGAATTCTCCCCAGTCGCCGTCCACCATTCTCTTTCTTGAGCCATTTGTAGTTACATGATTAATTAACGAATTACCTTATACAGCTAGCTTTGGTAAGGTATAAATTGGGAAACCAAGAGCTGGGGCAGATTGGGGGAGTTGCCTAGTGGTAGAGTCCATGCCCCAGGTCCTGAATTTAATCTCCAGAATCATTGAAAACAGAAAGAAAAATATTCAACTATTATACTCAGTAGGACTCCATGATCACTGATTTTAGTCCTAAATCAAATCATACACCAGTAATCTAAACAATACCTGCTGATGTTAAAAGCAAATAGAATGCTAGTATGCCTACATTTTCAAGAGGTGACTAAGAAATTCTCAAAGCTATCAAGTTAAATAGCTTAACACATGAGTTAATACATGGTAAACACCAGTCTCAGCTAAAATGTGAACCATCACATTAAGGACACTTTTCATACAAGTTCAACTACTCAGCTTACAGAAGTCATCATTCAGATCCCATCTCTCTTTGCTTAATTATTCCAAACATGTCAACACACCTCAACACTTTTAGGTTAAACGGTAGGGTTTCTGAGATTCCAAGGATACATTCCTCTCTACACATAGCTTTGGATTTAATATAGATACTTTTTTTTTCTTTAACTATTGGACAAGACATGTAAGTAAAGCTGGAATGTTCTAATACTTGCCGCTGCCTATCTCAAATAAAATGAAAATAAACCAGTCCTGAAAGGGGCAGGCTCAGAACTGACTGCCAGACAACTCACAAATCTGTATAAAAGGACCAAAGACATGCTAACATGGGAGAGGAAAATGTCTTGGAGGCCTAAACGCTAAACAAAGAATTACATGTATGTAAGGAACACTGAGAACAGGGAAGAGGCTCCAGTTGATTATTAAACATCAAGTGGCCAGCCCTAAAAACAAACACATACAAGTAACGCATGGACTGAGCAGGTTATATTTACATATTTAGAAACACACACACACACGTAACAACAACTAAATAGAGGCCATGAACTTGAGAGACAGGTACATGGAAGAGTTGGAGGGAGAAAAGAGGTAAGAAGAGAATTATATAAGCACAATTACTGCTGCTTCAGAATGCCTAAAGAGGGGCTTGGGTGTTAGTTTAGTTCTTGAGCTATTGTGGGTTTTTGTGCATTTTTCTTTCAGGTTCCTTGTTGTGGGGAAAAAAAAACTTTTAAAATAGAGATAAAAGTATTTATGGGACACCAATTCAAATGAAGGCAAATATTCTACAATATTGAAATCCTTTCATGAGAACATAAGAGAAAAAAAAAAAAACCCTAGCTGAGCAGGAAGTAGGCAATCCATCTGAGGGTGTTTCATATTTATCTTTTAATGAATTCATTTGTGAGAAGATCGCCCTCAAAAGAAAAGTGCCCGTGTCATAGTTTTACAGGTATCCATCTTGAATTAAGCAACAGTGAACTCAAAGACTATAAACACATACAGCGGCAACTACAAATATCTTTTGCCTTAAATACAATGTTTTCATGGTATAAATGTCAGGGAACCAGAAATTGAAACAGTTCACTGTACATTTCTGGAAATAAACTTCAAAGCACACCTGGTTTACATTTAACTAGTTATGTCACTGGAACACAATCTAAACCACAGTACTTGATGTGAAAATTTTAACTTTCACAGACTCTCCAAGCTCAAGCAAAATGAAGTAATTTTTTTTTTTGTAACTTCAGCCTAAAGGTCAGTGGAACATCCTACTTATTGTTACTGTTGCTTATTATATATTCAAATTAATCTACTGAAAACATGAATTACAAATAGAATAAGTGAATAGAGAAAATACATATACATAAAGTTGAGGTTTGCAACAAATCTGGTAATAATTCTCTGTCTAGCTCTTAGAAATTAGTGAAGAAAGAATAGAGTGGAAAGAACTTAGGCTGACAAATGGACTGTTTGTGGCCAAAGTGGAAGTAAGGTGACTCAAGAAGAGAAGAGATGAGTAGCTTCTGGGTCTGTACATCCATAGTTTGAGGGAAAACTTTTGATGAACTGCAAATAACAGTTATTTAAAATTTTCTTTGGTTAAAAATTTCTTGGGTAAGTTTTTTTTTTGTGTGTGTGTGTAAATCTTTTTTTTTTTAATTTCCACAAACATAAGGTTAGAGCCAAAATATTTCTCTATCATTTCATCTGTGTTTATATAACATGAACTTCTTTCATATGAATGACAGATAAATGCCATTTCCATATCAAAGGAAAGGCTAAGGCTTATTAAGAACAAGCACCTGTGGAGAAATTTTAATTCAGAACATGGCTGCTCCGGCAAGAGAGCACATCCAAAGACCTTCTAGATCTACATGATCAGGGTGGGGTACTGACCTGCCTTTATTCCAGGAAACACAGGCAAGCAGATCTGAGTTCATGGCCAGCCTGGTATAGGGCACATTTCAGGTAAAGACAAGCTCAGGTCTAATTGTGGTGGTGCACACCTTTAATCTTAAACAATGAAGGTAAAGTTAGTTTGTAGAAGGAAGCATCCATGTTTGAATGTGGTGTTTAACTGAGTGGCAGAAAAAGTGAAAGATTTGACAGAATAGGATACATACACCCCACTTTCAAGAGAAGAGAGAAAGAAAAGGGAAGCTACTTACAGGGCAATGCAGAGAGGGAGAGAGAGAGGTGGCAGTTTTCCTGGGAGAATTTTACAGAGAGAGGTTGAAAGAAAGCTAGACACAGGTGAAGGCAAAATGAGCCAGAGAATGAGAAGGAGTCAGAAGATTAGAAGAGATTGTTGGAGTTAGGTTTGAGGCCAAACAGAACAATTCAGAGGCCAAGAGAAAAGCCAGATTGAATAAGTCAGCTTGGAGAGGAGTTTGAGCCAGAACAGCTGTGTTGAGCCAGACAGCCCAGAGCCCAGTAAAAACAAGAAAGGGTGAGCTTATTCAGCTGTAAGTCTCAGAGGCCTAAAAAATTCTAGGAATGGGTTAGACTGTATGGAGGCTAGAAGCTTCCAGGTCTAGACCTAGGTTAGTTGACAGAAGAAATAATCCTGAGACAACAATTGAACCAGGTGAGTAAAAATTACTTTTACAAGTACCCTCTGAACAAAATAAGTCAAGATGTCTCTCTAACCTTACTTGTTGGCTGATTTGCCACTGAAGGGTCTTGAAATGTATGTGACCATCTGACATTTCACCATGGAATGTCATTCTGTCTTTTACCTTTTTGGTAGTTCACTCCTCAGTACCTTTCAACTCCATCTTATTTGTTTTGACAATTCAGTGGCTATTTCACAGAAACAGCCCCCTACCACGTGGTTCCCACTCTTTTTCTCATGTGATCACCGAGGGTATGGTTGTCTCAGATGGAAAACCAGACTTAATAACCAACAGTTCTGAGCTATTCAAGATGTCATCTCATCTACTCCTGCTTTTTAAGTTTCTTAGGAATTAGACAAAGCTCCCCTTTAATAGAGGACTGAATTGATAAAATGGATAAAGGCAGCAAAAGTCTGAATACCCAGGCAAAACAAAACCGTTAGATACCTCTGAAATAAGCATTACAGGAAAATCTTTCCAGATAAACTTTCCTTAAAGAAATGTTGAAGAATAATGAGAGTGGAAGATAGACAATAAAAACTGTCTCATGCCTCACTGAGTAATCTGAGCATGGCCCCCTCGTGGTCAGGGAACCCCCTGACCATATGTGGAAAAGGAGGGCCAAATACTCTAAACCAGGACTCATGTGGGTGCCGTACCAGACAATAAGAGAAACAATTACCTTGGCCAAATTTATGAAAATACAATGTTTTGTACATGATTACTTTGTTTTCCCCCCCACCTTTTGGCTAATTACTATTCTTCAGAAGCCCTCCCACCCACAACTCAATCCAAGCTTAGAACTGTGCTTTGTAATTGCATTGCATTGACTTCAGCTGAGACATTTGTGTTGCAGCATCTTGTCAAGTAGTCCCAACTTGTTTCTGTCCACAAGAATGCTTTGAAGTTAAAGAAGATGAAGATGCTAACCATCATTTTTTTTTTTTTTCAGTAATGATGCTATTGCACTTTTCCTGGCTATGGAGTCACTGAGGAACACTTGCACCCACAGAAAAGGAAAGAGTTATTCTGCAAGAATTAAATATGAACTTTCCTAAAACTAGTTACTGTTTGGAAGTAGTAACTGAATTTGAGCATATTATAGGGGTCCTCTGTAGACACACACAGTGGTAAGAAACTATGGGAGGATAATGAACAGTAGTTAAGAAACAGATTATTCTAAAAAAGAATTGCCATCAAGACAGCAAAACATTACTAAATGCACTCATGTCATAGCCTGAGACTCACTGAAAGCAGAGATCTCCTTAAGCATTTAATCTGTTCAAGCAAACTGCCGAGCAGATACTCACATCATAAAAGGAGTTTTAAAATAGGAGCCTATGGTCTACAAGCCCAAAAGGTACTCTTTGACTTGTCCATCGGAAATGATAATTTTCATAGACTACATATGTCAGTGAGGACTTCATTTCACATAAGCTCCAAATGTTTTTCTGGGTCAATATTTTGGCACTCTCAACCATCTTTTTCATAATAAAGTGGCTAACAGCTTAGTGCTTTTGGAATGTAGGTTTGTAGGTCAATGTGTCACAGTGATTTTTTTAAAAAGGGTTAACCATGTGAACAAAATCAGGTATTTTATCTTAACAAGTAAAATAATGATTCTTTCTGTTGGTTCTCCCAAGTGCTCATTAATATTCTATGTGAACAGGAAGAAACTAATAGTGTTTCATAAACTGTGTCATGTCATGTCCAGAACTTCTAGACTGGCGGACAGAGATGATAAAAGAGGGAGGACATCCAAATGCCAGCATTGACGATACTCTCTTGCTGTGACTGCTGTTGATGTATTTTGAGACACTTCCTGGGTATAGCTATGTCAAGTCAAGGAAGATAGCCCTTACCTTCACAGGTCTCTGTCTCTGTCCGGAACACATAGCCAGGGGGACATGTGCAGCTGTAGCTGCCCGGCGTGTTTCTGCACAGGCCATTGTCACAAAGCAGCCTGTTCACCAGGCACTCGTCAATGTCTGCAAGCAGTCAGTGCAAGACAGGAGATAGAAATGGTTAAAGGCATACCACACAGACCACCTAGATTTCATTTTTATTTGTTTTGTCCACCAGCCTTATTTCTGGCTCAGTGTCTTTGTATCACACTGGAACAAACACTCCCAGTGCTATTCAGACAGTATGCATGGTATGTTCTTATGTTGGTGAATGCTTTTAAAAGCCCTTAGAAAATGCTTAGGACTTAGCAAGGGCTCACTTCTTCTTTGTTCTCCTTCAGTTACTTTTTTTTTTTTTTTTTTTTGCCCTAAATGGGATAATGTTAGGTTTATTTTTATACTTAAAGAACCAATAAAATATATTGGAAAGTTAAACTCATTTGCCTGCAAACTTACATATAATTAAAATATGCTATTTTTCATTTTTTTCTGATTAAAATTCTAAGAGTGCATCAAGTGTCATTTAAGGAAAAATTATTCATTAATTTTCCATTGCAATTTTAACTAAGGGAGATGCATTGTTGATGCATTTTATACATTCTTGTAGCAATCCAGAATGGCCCAGAAAAGATGGTTTCAAATCCACAGTTCAGAAGTTCATGTCAACTTTATCTGCTTTTATTTTTATTTGAAATAGATATCACTATGTCACTCAGGCTGGCATCGAATTCACTTACTGTGTTCTGAGATTACAGCCATGTCACACTGACTTCTTATCAGCGAGTATAATTGCGGAGAGGAAGAAATAATAACTATACTTGAGGATAAAGAGATCCTTTTGCTAAAAGTTTCAGTTTTACTCTTGCAAACAATTGCCCTTTGTTGAATGATAGAATGTCCCCCTGATAATACTCAAAACTGAGATCAGAAAATGATTTCATGTATCATTACCACAGGTGGTATTACCTTTCTGTTTTACTTGAGTTTCCCCCACATTAAATGTTATGTTTTGCTCGAATTCTGACCCATAATATGGATTTTAAAATTAAAAGGGTATGAACCCGGCCAGTTTTCTTCAAGGCCTTGTACCTAGTAGGTCAATCATGCTGCGGTGAATGTGGCCACATACCCACAAGTGTATGTACACCACAAATTGGACTCACCTGTGTTATTTACTTATTTATATTTTAAAAAATCATGAAGTTGAAGGGAGTGAGAGAGCGGATATGGGAGGGGCTGGGAAGGGGGCTGAGGAGGTGTGACTATGATCAAAATGCATCGCATGCACATATAAAATTCTCAAAAGAATGAACAAATATTAAAAAAAAAAACAAAAACAACTGATCCCAAATGAGGTCACATCCTGTGCTACTGAGGTTTAGGACTTTGATGTATGCTTAGAGAGGGATACAGTTCAGTTCCTTGAGAAATGGATAAGAAAACAAAGAGTCAACCAATCGATAAGACTCACATGTATTCATTTTATTTGTTACTGTATGTGTATGGATGTTTTGCCTGCATGCATGTATGTATACCATGTGCACGCAATGCCTGTAGGTGTCAGCCGAGGGCATCGCATTTCTGAAAACCGGAGTCATGGATGGTTAATGGACCACATTGTGCATGCTGGGAACCGAACCCTGGTCCTCTGAGAGAGTGGCCAAGGCTCTTAATTGCTGAGATATCTCTCTACTCCCTTCATTTATATGTTTTAACAAAATCCACACAATGTGGAGTGGTACAGTCATGCCACCTGTGGCTCAGAGTGGGAAGGTTTCCAGGATTTAACTGGTTTTAACAGGGTCCCATCCACATGCGCACCTGGATTTAGAAGCTAATTTGGAACTACGGGACTATCGTAGCCATGGAACTTGAATTCCTGATCCTCCTGCCTCCCAAATTCTGGGATTACAGGTGTGTGTCACCACCCCTGGTTTACATGGTGTCGAGTACTGAACTTGAGGCTTCTGGAGTGTTAGGTAAGGTCTCTAGCAACTGTCCCATGCTCCTAATCCATTTGTATGCTTTTAGAATGGCTCAGTGATTTTTGGCTGATGCCCTTTCCTGCAGATTTTTAATCTATTTAAATATATATAGTGAGAAATAGTGTAAGTCCATCTGTATGTGTCTTAAACTCAATATCAAATGGCTATTTTAAGTAATAAAACCATCAGCAGAAACAGAATATTAACTTTTTTTTATACACAGTCATCAATCACTGGATTGTAAAAGGCATTATGGATAATTTGTAAGTATCATATATAATGATAGACCTAATAATTCCAAAGGAGAATGTTCTGTGGGGCAATTGTGATTCTATTCAGTCTCTTAAATCCATAAACTAATAAGGACTGGAAGTGTCCTTATCTTCCCCCCTTTCCTTTTGCTGAACATATGATTTTTTTCACACTATAGTATAAGTTTAAAAGGAGATACACTGGTTTCTGCTATGACATTTAGGCATGTGGTAGCAACTTGTGGTTTCTTGATAAGGTCAAACTTTTTCCAACCAGGAGCATTGCTGTTTCCAAATGTACTATTATAAAGACTGCTGGTGTTTGATGTCCATGACTCACTGAAGACATTTAGGATTAAGGTAACTACAGAGAAGCAATAAACAAATAATTCATTTGTGTTCACTCATTTGGGAAGAGACTATCTTAAAAAATAAGTACACCAACAAGTTTGATGTTGTGCTGTGGAATTCAATTCTAATAATTTTCTATCAATGTACAGTACCCAGTCAGTGAGGGAAGCTGTGGGATTCCTAGTTTTCATCATATCTTTGTTTCTTCTCTCATTGATGGGGTTAAGCAATGTGAATGGCTCCTGTATGGATAGCTCCAGTAACTTACCAATGCAGTTTCTTCCAGAGGCATCTGGCTCATAGCCGCTATTGCAGTTACAGCGGTAGCTACCCCGCAAGTTTTCACAGATCCCGTTGGCACATATGTCAGGGTCCAAAGCACACTCGTTGATATCTATGTGAAATATCACATATTTAATATGCACAAACATATATTTGTTGATAAATGAGGATCTAATATGGAGCTTTCGACAGGTGAAGTATCTAATTTAAAAAAAAAAAACTACAATTTACCTTTTAGGAAAAATAATGAAGGACACAAGACACTTCTCTAGTAAGTAAAGAAAAGAAAAGAAAGGAGCTGGCAGCAGCCAAATAATTAAGTCATTCGGTATCTATACTTTTGACAAAAATTAATAAAGAAAATTTATAGGCTGTTGGCTCAAAATCCAAAGGAAAATTCAATTTTAATAGGTATTACAGCCATCTAATTAAAACATAGAGATTTATTAGGAAGGCCTGTATGATTTTATGGGCACAGGATGTCCCTGCTTTGTTCTCATATTTAGCAATTACCTAAGTAATAGGAGACATAGTGTTTCTATTTGTTGATGAGTTAGAATGAATCCCAAAGACAATAAAACATGGCTACTGACAACCCAGTGATTTACAACAAGCCATGGATATGTGACTGCTGTAGCCCAGAGACAGTGGCACTTGAGCTCCAGTGAGACAAAGGAACAATTCCCAACAGGCAATGGGCTCTGGCCAGAGGCCAGTGACAGGGAACTATCAACATCAACAACAACAACAACCACAAACTGTGGTGCGAAAATCCCATTTTGTTACTGTGATCTAATTCTGATAATGATTGTTTATAGGAATTTGAAAGGGTTTGTCAGCCAGAGGAGCCCTATAACCCCACCACCTGGAACAGGGCAGGAGAATCAGGAGTTCAGGGCCAGCCTGGGCTTTGAGACTGTCTTAAAAAAGAAAAAGTAATTAGAAAGACCTCCTTAGACACTCTCTGACATATCTATCCAATTCTTCATTTTACATTTGAGAAAATATATCCCAGTAAAATTCTGTCTCTTTCTCTGGTTTCAGATATTCTTTTAAAACTTAACATTACTGCCTGCAGATTTAAAGTCTTCTCAAACATTTTCCCCTATTAAACACAGATGCATTTGCTCCTCTATCAGAGTTTTATTAAAACATAATGCTAAGTTTGAAATAAGAAAACCTTAATGAATTTTTCTTACGCAGTTGGACAGAAACTTGCTGGTGTTTTTTTTTTGTTTGTTTGTTTGTTTTGTTTTGTTTTGTTTTTTGTTTTGTTTTTTTGTTTGTTTGTTTTTTTAGCATAAACAGTCTTAGTTATTTTGGAGTAGTATGCCCAGACCTGATCGATATCAAATATCTGTTAAAGATGGGTATTTTTCTAGCTGTGTCTGTATAATTATTTGACATAATGCCATCTTAAATAAATGTACACATAAAATCATGGATATAGATTGTTAGTAACATTCTCAAAGCATCTTTAACAGGTAAATATTTTTCTGTAATGAAAAGTCTTCACATGTGAAATGCCACTAACGTCACCTAACTTAACAGCCATTTCTCTGGAAGACAGTTCAGTCTATCAGTCTACATCCATGCATTTTCATAGTGAACAGAACCACATTCATATGATAAGCAGAAAGCTATATGTTTATATTTTACAATCACAAGACTGAAAGCTGAATAGAATTACCTCTTCCGTCTACAGTGATGCCTACTCCACTGCTACAAAGGCCTTGAAACTCAGCTGTGTGATGAAAACAAACATGAAATAGTAAGCCGCGCCTCCTCCATACCCAGTCGCTAACATAACATTGGAAACAGAAAAGTAAAGCCAAGCTTAATCCACACTGAGTCATTAATATAACAATGAAACCCAAGAATGTTATGCCAAGCAGAGCCTATTCCATACTCAGTCATTAACAGAACAATGTCATGTATATATATTTTATTAAGGAAAAAAAATCACTTTTCTAGAACGTAATTATTTCAAGAATTCTAAAATCACAGAAAAATTAAAGAAAAAGCAGGAAACTTGTTTGTTTTTGGACTTCACTGTACTTATATATATATCCCACAGAGGCTCACTGAAAGCATGAATGAAGAAAAGTCAACCTTGAGGGACCTTAGACTTGACATCATACGGTGATAAGATCTTTAGAAATTCAGATTGTTTGTAAATTCAACAGTGCCAATTACAACGTACTATATTCCCAATAACAACACAGATCAAGGGAACTGAGGGTAACATTCACACATCAAATCTGGGTCAGGATCACAACTGCATGAACAAATGGGCCTTGTTCACTGTGACCACTGTGGACACATCTAAAGTGTGCACAGAACCTGAGGCTGCTGACTACCCGCTGCCTCACAGACCAGTGCAAACCCGGCTCCTTCCTCTTCGGTTCAGATTAAGGACAAGACACTTCAGAGCGGATAGAAATTGGGGGCAAATTCTACTGTCGAGTTTCTAGTTTCTTACTACGTGGTTACCTGAATTTTTAGCAGGGCAAGGCTGGCAGGGCTCTCCAAAGCCATAGTCTGGATTAGCACAGCAGCATTCAGACTTGGTCACTGCGCCAGGGAAAGGACGCACGCACACTCCTTTCTTGATTTCGCCGTAGCAGGTGCTACGCATGTGGGTGTCTAACAGAAATGAAAGGATGGTAAGAGAGACAGAGACTGTACAATGGAAAGCTTCTTCAACCTCAGAGGTTACTGCCCTGGGAGCGTCCAGAGGAAACCTGCCATTTTCTTCAGTGTTGGGGAGTAGGGGGACGATTGAATACATATCTGCAGCTGTGGTCCCCAGCCCTTTCCTATCTGGAGTTCTCTGTGCCACAAGTCCCCACTATCCCAACCTTCCTCGAGGGTCTTTCACTGGCTAAAGGATATGGTGACAGTTAAAATCATTACTTCAAATTTTAATCACTGCATGGCCTAGCCTCTGCCTGGCACTTAACTCTTGTTTCTATTTCAAAAGAAGTCCTAAGGAGCAGTGAAAGGAAACTGCCATGAAGAGACTGCAGTGTTGACTAGGAGATTGCTTGCTTCGACTTTTTAAGTTAGGAACTCTTTCTTTTCAACCCTCAGGATGCTTGTGTTTGTTTGTTTGTTTGTTTGTTTCTGTTTTTGTTTTTTTTTTATCTCAGAGGCTCAATTAAGATTTATATAAAAAGTGAGCTGAGCATGGTGTCACATGCCCTTAATCCCAGCACCCCTAGGATTAATACACACACACACACACACACACACACACACACACACACATATACACAAACTGTACTGACTGGTTTTGTTTATATATAATATATCCCTATCTATCTATTTACTTATGTATCTATGTATATATACAAACTGTACTGACTGGTTTTGTTTCAAATTAACACAAGCTAGAGTCGTAAGAGAGGAAGGAGCTTCAGTTGAGGAAATGCCTCCATGAGATCCAGCTGTAAGGCATTTTCTTAATTAGTGATCAACAGAGGAGGGCCCAGACCATTGTGAGGTGCCAACCCTGAGCTGGTGGTCCCAGATTTTACAAGAAATCACACTGAGCAAACCACAGGGAACAAAGCCAGGAAGCATCACCCCTCCATGGCCTCTGCATCAGCCCCTGCATTCAGGTCCCTGCTTACTTGAGTTCTTCTTCTAACTTTCTCTTGGTGATGAACAGCAATGTGGAAGTGTAAGCTGAATAAACCCTTTCCTCCCCACCTTACTTTTTTGGTCATGGTATTTCATTGCAGGAAAAAAAAAGAACAAACCAAACCAAAACAAACCTAAGACACAAACATAAAAAAAAGAAAAGTGACAACTCTCTTTCCAGCACTGTACAGAATGGCTGTGCAGACATGATGTCATGAAATAATCAGGTCGTCAACTCTCTTAAGAGGAAGAATAGGTAAATAGGTCTAAGTAACAGACTCTCAAAGGCCCAACTGGGATTCACTGTAGGCCAGAGTGACTTTTCTTTCCCTCAATCTCAAGTCTTATGGAGTATGTTACAGTTTTATAAAATTGTAAACAATGAACTATTTTTTAAAAAAGTCAGAACATCTTAAGGGACAGAGGGAGCATAGTTTCTAAGCAGTTGACTATGGAAATTTAAAAAGCAAGTATCTGACATTGTTCACAACTTGATGGAAATAATTATATTGATTTCTTAGTGACTTTTCTAATGTTTTCTTAGGTTCTAGCACTTTTTACCATTAAAGGAATTAGATTCTCAGCTCTGTTCAACAATGAGATGTTTGTATATTCACACTGAAGAGGGTCCCGAGTTTATCACTAAACCCTCAAGGAACTCAGTTTTGATTTACGATAGGATTTCTGTGAGAGTTTTGGAGATTATCAACTACCTTGGAAGGGATCAAAGTGGTCAAAGTGACTGCTGTTTTCAGGATGAAAACACACAAAGTATAGTTTTTCAAGAGCGAGTTAACTGGGCCGGGGAGATGGTTCAGTGGCTAAAGGTGCTTACTGCTTTTGTGGAAGACCTGATTTCAGTTTCCACAACCCACATGGAAAATTATAATCCCCTGTAACTCCAGTTCCAGGGGACCTGACGCCTTCTTTTGGCCTTAGACATGTCCAGCACATGCAAGGTGCCCATTAGCTCAGCCAGGTACACACACAAGAAGGTAAACATAATAAATAAATAAACCCCAACCAGTAAAACATAAAAGCAAGTGGACAAAAAGCTGGGGAACCCATTACAGGAACATGAACATTACATGCCTGTTTGTGTGATTGGCTCAATACCAGAGGTCCCCAAGAAAGAAAGCAGCACATGGTCTCAGGACCCTGCCCTTCCTGAATTCAGTTCTCGATGACATGCTCTACCTCCCTTTGCTGACCAGTTGAGCAGTTTATAAAACAAACGGGAATGCTTGCTAATCATGACATGAGGTGGCGGCCAACACCCCGAAAATTAAAGGACCCAAGGATAGCAACCCTACTTCTTTGATCTTTGACAAAGACATTTCTATGATCAAGGACCCCAAGACAGAACTGTAGCTCATATTTCACTAACAACGTAACTGAGTCACAATAGGAAAGATTAATGCCACCAGGAAACCTATGAGAATGTACTCGCAGGACTTCTGTGTGGGAACAGGGTAGACCAGAGTAATGTATATATTTAATATATATACATATATATTTTATATATATATATATACATATATCTTTTACACATGATATTGTATTTCAGCATGTTTTTTTTTCTTAAAAATTAGATTGTTTTGAATTTTTTCACCAGGATGCTTTCAAATTTTATAAGCCACTAGCAAAATATGTATGATTGTAGAATCCTAATTCTGTATTATTTATTTTTTAGTGTCAACTTTACTACATAAGACAGAAACTCATTAGATGTGTTTACATTGTCCTAACTGGATAAAATAAGAAAATGTAAAAAAGTAATATTTTTCTTTAAAACTAGATTTCATTTTTATTTTTAACCACGTGTGTGAGTGTAAGTGAGTGTGTGTGTGTGTGTGCGAGTGTGCGTGCGAGAACTCAATGATTGATTGCTCATATCTGCCCAACAGCACTGATATCTATTTCTATCTATCTATCTATCTATCTATCTATCTATCTATCTATCTATCTATCCATTCTATCTATCATCTAGCTAGCTAGCTCTTAAGAGAATGGTTACTAAAAGAGGTGGTTTGTGTGTGTGTGTGTGTGTGTGTGTGTGTGTGTGTGTGTGTGTGATCTGGTTATAAATTGAGGTTTTTTTTTTTTTTCCTTAAATCTTGACAAGACCAAAGGCAACCCATGGGACCCCTGGAAGGACTTTTTATTCAGTTTAAGAAGAAAGTCGAGTGCTAGGATGCCCACTGTGTAAGTGATAAACAGGTGGAGGGAGGACCTTAGCCTCAGGTCACAGTGCACAGGGCAGAGGACTATATGTCTGTGGACTGGGCCCTCTGATGATGGGCCACCATGTTTAAAGTCACAAGAAGGTGACTTTAAATATCTGCAAAGCCATCAAATGATAGTTCCAGCAATACGAAGAATCCTTGATTCCACCTTCACTCACTGAAGAGCTGAGCTTAGAAGGGAATGTGTTATTTAAAAATCCACCTAAGAATATTAATTATTATATATTAGTGGACGTTGTAATTTTCTAAATTCAGATTGTTCTCATTAAATGAAATCATCATGGAATTTTCTTGTTACCTAAGTTATGAAATAGCCTGAATTTTCTCCCTTTGTTATGGGATATGCTCTTCCTACTGAAAATAACTAAAAAACAAAGTTTAAAAGGATGGGGATGGTATGGAAACATACATTCTCTCTCTTGTTTATACTCTGCTTGTGAGTCATGGTTCTTTGGTATACTAAAACCAGAGCTTAATTTTATGAAAGTTAAAAAAAACTTAATTTTCATAGAAACAAAAATATAGTAAAACAAATTTAAGCTAAAGAGTCAATTCAAAATATACATAGGAGTGATTTCTTCCTAATGTAACAAGGAATGGCACTGTTTATTGGGTGGACCAAAGAAATCTGCCCTAGTGGGAGAACAGCGACGTATAATTTTTCCACCCAAACAAATGGTGATCTTATTTTAAAAGGCTGAAATCACCATAATGATGAGAAATTCACAAAGGCATTCCACAGATGTCTGATGTGTTCCTTGTTTGTAGATAAAAAGAATGTAGTCTTGGTTTTCAACATCAATTTCATAATAAATGCTCATAAATTGGCTGCTTGAAAGGAAAAATAATTTCTCCTTCCTAAAGCAGCTTTACGTTCACTTTAGATTTCAATGCACTCATTTAGGTGTAGACAAATGCAACTGAGTATTTTAAGGCAACTGAAAAATATCTCAGCCCTCCACACAGGAAGGAGCTACATTCTTCTAGCTGCTATCGCTGAAATTCTCCTGGACAAAGTGCTGACAACCTGCAGTCTGAAATGGAGCCTCAGCTGGACAGAGGAGGAATTTCAGAGAACAGATGATTTCCATCTGCCGACCCTTCCTTGTCTCTCCTTACCCCTCCCGGGATTAAAGAGTTATACGTAAAGTATTTAAAAAAAAAAAAAAAAAAAAACCTTCTGGCTAAGAATTTCCTTTCTCTCAAATACACTTTCAAGGCAGCCTTGCTGTTTTCCTGTGTTAGCTGAAAATCAGAGGGTGCAAACAGACCGCCTCATCCTTGGAAGGGAAAACTCCATTCGCATATTTTCCTAACTTCTCCACACTCACTGTCACTGCAGCATTATTGCTTAGGTCTTGAAGTCCCCAGGCACCTCAAATGCTCTGCATGCCTTTCCAAAGCCAACGCATGATGCCTTTCATTGATTTTTGTGTCATCCGGGTAGCAAATGTTTCCAAAGGATATCAGAGTAGCTTCAAGTCATATGTATATCCAGTCCTATAGTCTCCCTTCAGTAGTTTACGCCGATGAGAAATAATCTTAGACACTTCAGGCTTTAGATATTAGTATACTTCTGTGGCACAAGTAACTCACGTTTCAGGCTTTGTTTGGATAAAAGTGAGGGTTTACATGATGTAACTGTAATCGCCAATTTTATAGGCTGTAGTTAGTGACAACAAAAATACCTGCTGGATTTAGAAATCTAGTTCCTTGTATATTGTCAGATGCTTTGAAAAGAGATGGAGTAGGGTCTCATTTTTGTAGAGCGGTTTTATTAAGACATAATTTACATGCTATAGAATTTACCCATTGAAATTTTACATTTTAAAAGCGTTTACACTTGCAGTTGGTTTTTAGAACATTTTCATGGTCTTTACCTATCATTTCTTTCTCCTGCTGCCCTGTCCATTCTACCCTTAACAATCACATTGAATCCATGCAGACTTACCTATTCTGGACACTTTCCGTAAATGGCATCACACACAATATGGCTTTTTTTTTTTTTTTTGTGACTGACACCTCTCACTTGGCATGAGTTTAAGCTTTACCTGTGTTTTTAGCGTGCATCCTGTTTGTGGTCAAATACTATTCTCTGTGTAGCTATATCCCATTTGATGTTTTCAGAAAACACTTGGGACCATCAGGCCGTTAGAGAATGCTTCACTTACCAACACATACACGTCCATCCACACCCACAGCCAGGCCAGGAGGACAGTCACAGCGGAAGGATCCTTCGTTGTTGATGCAGTGCCCATTCATGCAGATGCCTGGGGTCTGGCATTCGTCAACATCTGCCCAGAGGGGGAGGGAAGCTGGTCCTTACTGAGTAACATATTCTGCTCCCTGAACTATTCCATCCTATCAGCCTTTTAACTGAGTAACTTGTAGAAGAATATACAAAAATGACAACTGACCTCCAGAACAACACACTCCTGTCAAGTACATTTTGTAGAAAGTTGAGTAAAATCTGCTGGATGCATTGAGGAAAGAAAACTAGTCTCAAGACTTCTTTTATTTATTTGATAACCTTGGTTATTACTACTAATACCTAATTTAAATTAAGTGAAGTAAATTTCTATAAATCTATGGTCAAGTTTTGCAATTTTCTCTTGCAGAAATAGATCCTGTTTTGATATTAATTTGAACATTTCATACTAACAAAATAAGCTGAGCTATTGCTTGTAATTTCCAGTCCACTTGCATTTATCAAATACTTCCCAACCTTAAGGGGCTTTCTCAACAGCAGAAACACATCTCAGACACAGAACTGTGAAGTCATGACCATTTCGAGACACATCGGTTCTAACATCCGTAGTAAGAAACATAATTTCCAGGAGGCATGCACCGGTTAAGCCAGTCAGTCACCTTTATACATGCATTTAACTCTCTGAGAAACTCAGAAATGAATTTCCAGACTGTTGTGTGCTGAGTGCTGTACAGTGGACAGAAATGCTGGTCACCTATCCTGTGTTAAATCTCAGTTATCCATACTTGAGATACCAGCCAAATCTATGGCTTTCCCATTTCATCTTGTATTATCCTTCTTTGCAAAGTCAAAATCTATTTGTTATGCATAAACTTAGCCCCATTTTGTATCCCTACCATCCCTGGAACGTCAAATGAAATAATAGGCATTGGTACTTATTTTATTCAGGTAGATTGGTAAAATTGATGGCAGAGGGCATTTGTAGAGTTGATTTCCTCTAAGGGAGGAAGCTGAAATAAAAACAAAAGCTTGCTTCCAAGACAAAACCACAAAACATGTCTGTGTTACAAAGTTCTACTTGTGAGTATGACCATCATACAGTGTCATGTATTTCCAGGAATCCTCTATTATTAAAGTTATCACTGGAATTCAGTCTCCAGAATTGCTTCATAAGCCAAACAGCTAGTGGAAACATTCAAATTATACCTCCACTTACTTAAGATAATAAATTCAAATAATCCTCAGATGAGCTCTATGGAAGATATGTGATACGATGCCCATAAGGAGTGACCCTAGACAATCCAGTCCAGGAAATATATAAAAATGACAAATTTGCAAGTTTTTAAATTACTGTTGTTCTTTTAGCCAAGGCAGAAAAAGAAAATAATTTTGTGTTGTTTCCTTCAGACTTGATAAGATCAATCTGTCATTCCCTGTATTTTTCCTGCACCATTGTTACTTTGCAAAGACACCACTGTTTCTCAGTTCACAGAGCATTTTCCCTAGAAAGCTTTAGACATCTGCCTTACTAAACCAGCAAGAGATGTGAATCATGTGAAATTGAAGTTAAAAATAAATGGAATTATTCTTGCATGAGCCGAAGGAGAAGAAAAGAATGGTTCCACTCATGGTGCCTTTCTTCTCTCGAAGCTGTACATACCTGTGCAGTAGCGACCGTTGGGAGCCAGGACGAACCCTGGCTTGCATATGCACTTGAAGCTGCCATCTTCATTGATGCACATCCCATTCAAACACATGTTGGTAGTTGTACATTCATCATGGTCTGTGGCAGAAGAGAGAGTGGCTTTGTCCCCTTGCCTCAAAAGAAACAAGTCTCTCTCTCCTTCCATCTGCTACCGTCAAACCTACCTCATATATGTATCCTGTACTTGTGGGTATTATTTCACTTTTTAAAATTACTTAGGTTTTACTTTGAGATTATAAATACATCATTTCTCCCTTCCCTTTCTACTCTCCAAACCCTTCTATGTACCTTCCTTGCTCTCTTTCAAATTCATGACTTTTTCCCATTGATTGTTGGTATCCCTAAACACATAAATACAACCTGCCTAGTCTGTATAATGTTGGATGATCATTTGTTTATTTCATGTTTTTAAAATAAGAATGCCTACTGCATAAACACAAGCAGTGTGGAGGCTGTGAAGGGCCTTCAATACACAAAGGCACAGAATAAATCATACATTTAGTTGCCTTTAAAACCATATAAACATTAATGGTGTTTTATTTCCCAAAAGGTATCAGGGTTTCGGTGGGTGTTAATGTCTACAGTGGAGTGAAAGCATGGTGAGCCTCATGCAGGTGAAATGATCCGGGCATGCCAATCAATCAAGAGATTCAGTTACTACAGATATCAACATTGCCGTATTTGCCCAAATTTAGAAGGAGGGTGCTCTTCTTTATATCCTCAGTGTTGTGACCACGGAATCTGAAATAATGCACATTGCTGAAGAAGGACTGCTGGTTACACATAGCTATGTGCTGAACAGGAAAAACGCGAGAACTCATAAATCATGTTATTGTAGCACAACTAATTCTATCACTTTACGTTTATAGTCATTTTTAAATGATTTTTGTTTATCTAAGTTATGTGACCGGCTTTCTTTCACACATGAGATAGGGAAGCCTTTGTTGAAACTGTATATGTGGTTCTAAATAAAAAGTACATACTCTTAGAAAAAAAAAAACTTAAGGGAAAAATTCCATACCAACACAGTTTTTTCCATCTGTGGTTAATTCAAAGCCAGCATTGCAAATGCATTGGAAACTGCCATCTGTGTTCACGCATCGGCCATTTTTACAAAGAACCCCGTTCTGGATGCACTCATCAATATCTGGGAAGATTAAAGAGAGCCAAACAGTATTCCTTTGTAATACTTCTTGATAAAAATAGGAAGATAATGCAGCAATTTGAAATATTCATTGTTTTTTTTTTTTTACATGTGATAAATCTTATGTTGGTTTCTCAGCAAAATTTTCATCTCTCACTAGCTTTTCTTGTTTGATAGAAAGTGTAAGCAATTTTTTTTTTCAGACCTGATAGTAGGTGAAGAAAGAAAGAGAAAGGGAAATGGGTGCAGTGAGAGGAGGAGGAGACAGCTGGAATTGCTGAGGAAGCTGTCTTTGTTATAGTGGACCAAGACTTTAAAAGCCAGAACCCAATGCTGGGCAAGTCAAAGAAACTGCAGAATTTCTTGGCTAAAAGTAATATAGTGACAACTGCTGGAAAAAAGTCGATTCAGGCAACTAACTACCAAAAGACAAGTGGGGTCATCTGGGAAATGGATTCCGAGATGAATCAGCAGTGGGGCAGGGTTTAGATGATGCGGATGGGTAAAGCAATGAGGCTGCTAATACAAGCAAGGAATGATTGGGTGCTGGATTGTGAGTGGAGCTCAAAGAACACAGTAGTTGAAAACGGCTATAAGTCTTAAGCTCAGTGAAGGGTAATGCGGACATTATTTGCAGAAAGGAAGCTGAGCTGCATAGGCAAAGAAGGCAGACTAACGGTCTTGAAGCCAGAGACTACATTGCCCGAGTTAGCCCTGCACACAGTGCTTATGTTTAAAGGGAGACTCTCCAAGGGCACTGTAAAACAGGTCCACGATGTAGCAGCGCTTAAGCAGTCTGTGTCGCATTTTGATAAGCTTCCTTTAACTTCAACAGCCTTGCAGACTCTGTTTCACAGAACTGGTTTCCATGCACAGACCCCCCTGCCTTACCAATGCACGCTTGCTTCGTTGGAGTCCTCTGGAATCCGGCGTGACATTTACAGTAATAGGATCCAGGTGTGTTAACACAATCTCCATTAGTGCAGGGGTTTGATGTGCATTCATCAACATCTGTGAGCAGCAAAAGAAACCATTACAGACGTCACTCAATTTGTAGAGATGTTTGTTTAAAGTGCATTTAGCCTCCCAAACTTGAGAGAAGGCCAGGCCATGGTAATAGTCTAAATAGTGGAGTATTTATAAATGAATGAAAATTCCTTTCCTCAAATACAGTCAGGGTCCAACTTGAAGATTTACAAAAAAATAATGCTTATTGGAGAGTACTAGAGAATTTGCTTTAATCAGGAAATAATGATTTTTCTTTCAGCTGGAATAACGCCCAGTGATTTAAGGGCACAGGCCTCAAAAAGCAACAACTGTGAGTTCCACCAGACTATAACACTCAGTAACTACAGAAGTCTAGGCAAGATAATAGCCTTAGGCCTTGGACAATGCCATGAGAACAACAATGGTTTCTAAAGACACACACACACACACACACACACACACACACACATACACACACAATCACTACATTTGGTCAATACTGTTAGTTTTAAACAAAGGGATTGATGTACTATGGGATTTCTTTGTTACTTTGCTGTGGGCTCATCTATATATTCACAACTAGATATTCACCAAGGCTTTATTTTGTAGTAACAAACATAAAGTACACAGACAACAAAAACTGATTAGAGAGAAAAATTTTCCCATTAACTTCAGATTTCCTGAGGGTCTTAAAATTGGCACTGAGGATTATTTTCACAGAAAATAAAATTTTATGCAATTACTATCCGATCTGAAAGACAAGAGAAAGTAGAAGGTTTTCATGTGAGGTCTCCTAAGGGCCAATTAAATGTGAATCCATTGCAGAGCTTTGGGTGTACAAATCAGACCACACAAATCTCAGGGAAATCTCTTGTGCCAGTGCAAGTTAAATTTATCTTCTCTTCGCAATGCTCACGAAAAAATATTTTTAATGCTGGCAAGTTTAAAAAAAAAGTAATGGTTTGCTATCTCAGGTACACATAGAGGCCGTTAGCAACACAATGTCAGCTAAGCTGGAGAAGATACAACCAACTCACAGGGTAACCAGTTTAATGAACAGATTGCTCCTTTCACAGCTGTTCCTGTGAGAGGGACTGCATTCTCTCCAGCACGCCAGCCTCAATTATATAAACTTTCAGATGGAGTGCAATTAAACCCTTCCTGGTAAAGGGAGGGAAGGCAAAACAAAACCTCATGGTGAATAAAATTAAGACAGCAATGTCTAAGAGGGTTAAATGCTTTTTTTCAATTAATCTCAAGGCTCTTTCAGCCCATTAAGACTCACTTACATTGACACTTTTGGTTGATAACATCAATTCTACTGAGCCAAAGGAATGAAGCAGAATGGGAAGAGAAAGAGTTTAAAGCATTAGCAAACATATAAGGTATAGTCAGCGCACTTTCCACTATGAAACAGCACCTCTAGTTTGTACTGCTAAAAATTACTTCGGTTGTCTAGATGTACATCATTGAAGTCCAACAATTAAAAATGATTCACAGAGGTATCTTGATATACGCCCCAATGTAAAACTGTGTTTAAATGAAGACTATGAGAGACCGAGGACCCAACCTTCTCTATCTAGGCAAACTGTCCAGGAAGCCATGGCAAACTGCAAAAGTCTACAGTGTCACTCAGCATGTCTTCCTCCCTTCAGATCCCACTCCCCTGGCTTACTGTTGCCATGACAACTCTTCCCACCACCCTGTCATTCAGTGATATCAAATCTGTCTCCTTAGCCTTCTTCTAGGGTCCAGCCAACAGATAGGCTATACTGCTGATTGATTTTTTATTTCTTCGTTGGCAAATTAATTGAGTTTCTTTATAATTCCAAGTGTTCTTTAAACTTTGTTTTAACAGGATTATGTTATTTAACTTTCATTTTTATTTATTTTTAGTAGCTCTGGGGATCAAGTCCATGGCTATTAGTAATTCAGGCAAGACTTCAGCAGTGAGTTACAGGCCTGGCTGCTAGCGATTTGGTTTCAGACAAACAACAAATCACCATCACTACCTCAGAACCTTCATGTCTCTTCTCTATTACATGTCTCACAATCCAGTGCTGCAAATTCATCACATTTATCTTTCTTTAAGGAACAGAGATAAACAACTATTATAGTCACTACACTTTGGCTTTTTCTGCAATTCTGTTAAGCACTGAGTAGTGTTAAGTATAAGTCCTAGGAATCTTAGACTCATACAACAAATGAAAAAAAAAAGTGAAAATATTGATTATTAAAATTGTTAAATTTTCAGGTAACATTCTAGTTTAAAAGTTAATCCTTGAAAATATTATGTATACATTTATCAGTTTAGAAAATACTTAATTTTAAGAGCTCTATAATACCCATGCCAAAAGAAGAACACATTTATTTCCTGCTGTCCTATAGTAAAATGATATCAAGTAAAATGATTTTAATAAAAGAGTGAATTAGACAGGCACTAGGTATTGCAGAATTTCACGTTAACAGTATAATAAGAAGAGGAATTTGATTACTAAACATAACTGGTTTTAGACCTTACAAGTAAGTTGTCTGTCTATCTTTCTTTCTTTCCTTTTTTTTTTTTTAAAAAAAAAATTTTAACATAGTGATTTTCTTATACTTCAGCAAGCATCTAACAGAAGTTCCCAAAATAAAAGGCAGTTTATCACACCTCAAAACACTGTCACATTACGAAGTATTCTGGCTATTAGAATATTAAATATTAGTTAAGTATTTGACCTGTTTTTTCCCCAATCAGTGGACTGGTAGAGGGACATGGATGGAGAAGAGGGAGGGAGAGTGGGATTGGGAGGGGACGAGGGACAGAGCTACAGTTGGGCTATAAAGTGAAAAAATTATAATTAATAAAAATTAAATAAATTAAAAAGTAATAATGTGTTCCTCATGAACTCAAAATGATTAAAATCTGACACAAGAAAGAGAATCGTAGGTTTAAAGTGACAGATAACATTTTTTTTTTCTGAATATGTGCTTCAGTGTTAAGCTAGACCTGTTTGAATTGTAATAGTGTGAAAGAAAGCCCTGATGCAGTTTCCTTGTTGAAGGATTGACCGATGAGATAGATCCGGTTATTCCCTAACATATTAAACCACACAGAAATACAACCTTAACATCACATTAGGCAGAGGTAATAAGAGATATGAGAAGAACCCTTCTTTCCTGTTGCTTAACATGTCAGACCCTACAATGTTAAACTTGGAACTCGACCCCTGGACAACTGGTTGGGTGTGATCTATGCACCATCTTCTGCTGAAGTGAACAACAGTTGTGCCAAAAGTTTTCTGTTGGGTGAAGTTCAATGAATGGCATCTGGGAAGAGAAACCAACTCGGACAAACCAAAAGCCTTTAGAGAAGCTCCAGTTGACCTTTGTAGGCATGAGTCTCAAGTTGGACAAATAAATACACCTTTAACTAATATTGAAAAGTATGGGGTATTTGTAGACATCATGGCCAACTTCTTTAGGACTTCAGACCAGGTAAGGCCAAATGCAGACCCCAGACAACATATACAAGTGTAATTTTCAGTATCTGTACAACAGCACATGAGACGGGCTGTGCTTCTCTCTAGTGGTTCAGAACTTGAGCAAGGCAAGGAGATGTGCTGAATATTGCTTTTTTAAAGCCCCCATGGAAATTCTATTTTATCAAGATACCAAGGGACCAGTCTCTGTAGAGCCTGTGTCTGAACTAGAGATCTCTCGTTGTCTTCCTTTTCACTATCAACCCACTATCTATAACTCTCAATCAAATAGAACTTAGGGACTCAGACTGTCCAAGGCTACTTTTTAGCTTGTGAGAAAATGGCTTACAGCCAGGCATGGTGATACATGCCTTTAATCACAGTACATGGGAGGCAAAGGTAGGTGGACCTTTGTGAGTTTGAAGCCAGTCTGGTCTACATTGTGAGTTCTAGGACAACTAAAGCTACACAGTAATACCCTATCTTAAAAAAAAAAAGGAGAGAGAAAGAAAGAGGAAGAGTTCACATATGTTTCAGGACAAAGTTGGGGACTCCCTGTAATAAATGTTCTCAAGGTTTGGTCTATGGGCTCCTAGAAGGCATTGGGATTTCAGGAACACAATTTTTAAAAGTTTTCTCATGGGATGAACTTCAGTGTTGAAGAGCATAGCTGCTCTTCCAGAAGACTGGAGTTCAATTCCCAGCACCCACATGGCAGCTCACAATAGTCTAGAGAATCTGACACCCTCACACAGACGTGCAGGCAGAACACCAATGCACGTAAAAATAAATACATCTTTAATTTTTTTTTTCCATAATCACTTGAAGTTGCCACTGCCTTCTTCACTGTGTGGACATTTTCAATGACAGGGTAAAGCAATGAGCCTGAGCACAAATGGAAGCTATATTGCCAAGGACACACAACAGAGTAGAGTAAAGAGAAGCCATGTTCAGCAAAGAGCATCATTTGTGACAGCAAATCTTATCATTCTAAATCCTGACCTGTGAGTATGTTTTCTGACTTCTCTGGTGAAAGTAATGCATGTTACACCATTGCTGACTACAATACCACAAATGTTTCAGAAACGAAGTGGTGCAACACTCTTTGTAAGCCATGTTTTGTCACAGAATACTATTTTAACTCAAAGATTACCTGACATGGAAATTACAGTTCTTCAAATGTGTGAATTTGTCAGATAGTTTCTTGAAGAAGAAAATCAAGAACCTGTCACTTTATGGAAATAAACAAGTCTAGTTGATCCTAAAGCTAAAATCCAAGCCTAAAGTGACAGAATTAAGAAAGAATACTGCCAGTTTTCTAAAAACACAACAGAGTTTCTAATGATTCTGAAGGTTATACTATCAAATGTTTTGTTGTTGTTGTTTTAATAATGGTGAAATACTTGACTGTGGAACAATTTGTTACACAGGGAGCCATTGTATTTTTAGTGACATCCGGTGCCCAGTACAAAATTCACTCAGCATACAGAACAGACCAGTAGACTCAGCACAACACACAGAAGGTTTATTGATGTTTCCACATTGCAGGTGACCTCTAAGAATTACCACTTACCAGCCTTCAATGGACTAGCAGAGAAGATCCACAATTATCTGAAAAGCCTTCAAGACTTTCTTCAAGACTTTCAAATACTTTCTCAAGTATTTATATGGTTAAAAATTAAGTTTATTATATTGTTCAGCTAAAACAACCTATCACAGCTGACTAATACAAACACAGAGAATCTAGTTTTTTTTTGTTTGTTTGTTTGTTATTTGTTTTTGCTTTAGAAAATACACGGTCATTTATTTTAGACTATGTAACTTTTATGCATGCACATGGTACTTACATTGCAATGGAACATTTATATTGTTGTTTAAATTAGCTTTACATTTTCATTTTTATTTTAAATTATGTGTATGTGTGTGTGTTTATGTGAATGCATGCCACCTGTGAGTGAGTGTCTGTCGAGGGACGAAGATGCTGTCAGATTCCCTGGAACTGGCATTGGAGGCAGACTGTGAGCTGAGCACCAAACAAAGGCCCGTTGCAAAAGCAGGAAGTACTCTTAACTGCTGAGCCATCTCTACAGCTCCTGTCATTGCATTTTAAAATATTTTATTTATGGTTATTCTTTGTGCATGTGCATTCATATCTGCAGGTGTGTGCAGAGGCCAGAGGTTGATATCTCTGTCTCTCACAATTTTCATATTGTTATTATTATTATTATTATTACTTTGGAGACAGGATATCTTACTGAATCTGGATGTCCTTGATTAGCCAGGTGCCCAGTTGGTCATCACGTACCAGGCATCCTCTTGTGTCTGTTTTCCCAACTGCTGGGATTACCGACACGTATTCCTCTGCTAGCTTCCTATGTGCATGCTGGCGGATCTGAAGCCTACTTCCCATGCTTATACAGTTGACACTTTACCACTGAGCCATCCCCAAAGCCCCCTGTATTTGTATCCAAGAAGTTAATAATTGTTGGCTGTGGTGGCATACTCCTTTAATCTGCACTCTCAGCAAGTAGAGGCAGGTGGATTTCTGTGAGTTCAAAGCTGTTCTGGTCTACATAGTGAGCTCCAGGACAGGCAGGACTGCATAGAGAGGCTTGTCTCAAAAAAAAAAAAAAAAAAAAAGTAAAAGAAAAAGGAGGAGAAAGAAGGCAAGGACAAAGAAGATGAAGAAGTAGTAGTTATTGATTATAGTCATATAGTCAGAGCCAGTACTTTTTAAGAGTTTAAATGAGTCTAGGGTTAAAATATTTGCATATTTGTAGTTAGCAGCCCATTGTCACCTCAAATGGATTGAATAAAATATTGTTTTCAAAATACATTCACTTTCCAAATTTAGTTCATATTAAGGATAAGCAACTCTGCCAAACAAAAGAGAGACAGAATCTACATTTAGAAAAAAGAAAGAAGATGGAGAATTCTTGATGTGATTCATGTCAACAACCAGTTAAGAGGTCCCAGGATACAGGGAGTGGCACACATGCCAGGGAGACAGCATGGAAATTAGTTTTATTTCAAAAAACCTTAAAAAATCATATTTGGTCCCATTTTTTTTATGGTCTAGCAGCTGAAAACTAAGAAGCCCTAAGGAATTGTGAACTCACCTATACAATCTCCATTCGCATCCTGTTTATAGCCCATGTTGCATTCGCATCTGTAGCTGGAAACAGTAGGTATGCAACGTCCATTCAAACACAGATTGGCATGGTGCTTACAGATGTCTATTGTCTGGTTCAGAATTGCTATGGAAAATTATAACATAACAATACATGGTCATTGCAATATGCCCTGTACACTCGAACTGATTTTTTTAGAAGTTTAACAAAAATTAATTAAGACGCATGCGTTACTCTGTATTTTATTAAATTATATTTTTCATATTGGAGGTATATGAAATATATATGTAGTTTGCTCACAGTCACTCTCTCTTACCCTCACTTGTTATTAAACTTTAATATGGAAGATCTTGAAAACAAATACTTGAGGCACATGGCCACAAGTTGCGTCTGTAAGTCACACATCTGGAAACTTTGCTTCTGTCTTTTTAAAAAATTTCAGGAATGTTCTACCATATGTTTGAGCACGTTCCATTTCTTTTTCTTCTTTTTTTTGTAACTTGCTGAATATTTACATGTAGCAAATAGGCAGTATTCCAGAAAGAATAAACATAACACCGCGGGACATTATTAAATATTATTATCAAGAACAGAGCTTTTAAAGAGTGAGCTTAAATGTCAAGCAAACAGGCGCCAATTCTCCAAAGCCCACAGTTCTCAATTTCAAGCAATTTGACAACAATGGCAAAGTGTGAGGAAGGGAGGCTATGTGCATGAGAATATTTGGAGAGGCACAGAGCAGGGCTTGCTTTATCTCTTTTGAGACTTGGTCTTGGGAAATAATCCAGGCATTATATGACTAGGGCAGTGAAACAAGCCAGAGGAACTACACCAAGACCCAAACCATACTTTCTAGTGATGACGTCATCTAGACGGGATACTCTTGGACTCTCATGTGTATTTTCAAAGTGCATAGGTCACATATTCTTTTGTTCCAGTTTATCAAAAGGGGTGAAGAATAATAGATGAAATGCTTTCCTACCACATTTTTGTAAGTTAACATTACTGTATTTTACACACACACACACACACACACACACACACAGCTGAAAACTCAAGAATCTTTAGGAAGTATGATCACTTACTGAGCCCCGTGATGATGGGTCCCTGTCCCCCAGCTCCTACTCCAGCTCCCCCAACACCAGGAGAAAATCCATTGCCTCCAGGGATGGGGAGGAAGCCTGTCCCTCCTGGGCCATAGCCATTGCCATTGCCCCCTGTGCCTCCAGGTCGAGAAACTGAACTCCCTGGAATGCCACCCATTGGAAGGCCATCCAGGCACAGTCTACGATACTCTTCTACAAGAAAAAGAGTTTGGTTAAACACACATGCAGTTCTTGTGGTGTCATAAAAGCAGTTGTGGGAGTCAGTTTTTGGTTTACTTGTTCCACACAATATGAATAAGATAACTTATTATCTTAAATATTTCCAGTGCTGTATAGTAATAAGAACAAGGGATAGGTATTTCAAAAATATTTAAAACTTACTTTTCTCATTATTTTAACTGAGTTACAAAAACAAAGGGTACTTTGTATGAACTTTTTTACTTTAGACCCCAAGTATAACTCATAAAATTCCAGGCATAACTATGAATGCCAAAAATGTAATTGAGCAGGTGAAGAGCTTTAGGTTAATTCACTCTACATGTTTAGTTTTACTTGAATTCTCATCAGTATTCTGTCTACCCAAATTTTATGTCTTTTTAATTCATTTTTAAGGAGTTAGATAGAAATATAGCTTTAAAATGATTTTTTTAATGAATCTTAGCAGTAGCAGTATTCAGGTAGCCTTAAAAATCTTTACTTAGTTGTGTGAGTATTAAAACTAAGACAGGTGGAGCAAGACTGTCCCAACTACCATATTTCCTTAACTAATCATGGAATTAGAGTAGTATATTAGAGAGCAATTAGGTGGAATATTATGGTTTCATGATTTTGAGAGAATAAAGAATGTGCCTCAATGATGTTCCCCATAACTGCATATATAGTATGTCTTTATAAGTAAATTTCAGAAGCTTTAATTATTTTCGAGTTTTAGAATTTAACATGGAAAAGATAACAGAAAGTATCAACATATTTGTTTTGAAACCCTAATCATACTTTACTGTTCATGTTATCTATGTCAAGAGGAACTTCTCATTCATCCTAAGGAGATTTTTTTTCCAATACAAATTCATTTATAAAGCACAGGCTCTGAGAAGGACTGATTCTCAATGTCACGAGAAAAGAGAAAGAAAATATTATGAAGAACTGTTATGCTATAAGCTGATGGTAATTACAATAAACAACTGATTTGCCCTCAGGTAGAGGGGCAAATTCCACCATGGTTACGGACTTCCTAAACACTGTTGGTGCCAAGGCAAAAGTAGCATGCCACTCACCAGAACCTCTGACAGGACAGGCCTCAGGAATGGTCCCGATGCCCCAGCAACGGCCAGGCTCGCAGCAGCACTGTGCTTTTGCCATTCTGCCGGGGAGTTCTTGTGCACAGCGCCCATTCACCAGGCCAGAGAAGCACGTGCCAGCTCTCTGATCTGAAGATGTAAAGGGAAGACAAAAGACATGGCAGAATTACATCCCGTTCCTACAGCAGTAATTTCACACATTAGGCAAATATAGGAGAGGTGAATTCCATTGACTTAGCCTTTTTTATACTATTTCACTCCTTTGTCTCTTAATTCTCACACATCACTGCTCCGGTCACTTGTTCAGCAAATGTTCCTTTTAATACTGAACCCATATCATGTTCCTTGGATATGAAAGTGAAAGATATGTAAATCTGAGCAGGATTCAGTGACAAGCCAAACAGGTCTGAAGCTCAAGGAACAGTGTCAACCCAACACCAGTCTCCACAATCATATTCAATCTTGATCAAGATACTTTTTAAAATGAAGCAAAATAAAACAAACAAACAAACAAACAAACAAACAGGGTGGTGCCATGTATCTGAGGCTTTCCTAGAGCTTACAATGCATCCAATGCTAGCATCAAACATGTGTTCTGTGGTCTGCCATTGACATCTATGTAGTTATTTGCAATGTCTAACTGATAAAGATGGTGACTTAAAGATCAATCAGAAGCCTCCTGTTATACTGATGTCTTGGTACTTGCTTAGATCCTGGCAACAACTGCAAAGCAGCTTTTAAGGAAAGAAGAAAATGGGCTGCAACTGTACAAAGAACAGGGTCCCATCTGACTGAAGGAGAAGACAAGGTTATTATCATTGAAGCCCTAATGTCATTATGAAAGGAGTTTGGGATTTGAATGTGATGCTTTGAAGGTTTGTGGACAGTTTCAATTAGACAAAAGATAGTGGCTGACATTTGTAGGATGGTGACTGCTGTGAGAAGTGACCATGAGAAGAGAAGGAAGAACAATGAGACTACACAGGAGACATGCAGGTGAGCAGTGACTTTGATGAGCGCAGAAGCAAAAACCATGTTGTAAAGAGCATTTAGCAGATGCTTTTGAAGTCAGGTCTAGTGGGAAGTCACATGCTGAATGTAAGAGAAAGAGTGTTGGGAATTTCCTGAGTTTTGACTTTAACAGCTCAGATGGCAATGACTAAGAATTGAGCAGGCTGAGAGGATACAAGGCAAGGCTCCTCTGTAGTCCATGATACACTCCGGATGTTGACTGCATGAGCTTGGAGCTTAGGTGCATACTCAAGGCAAATATGTGTATCTAGAAGTTGCCACTACATGGATATAACTGAAAACTGTAAGGCTGGACGAGATGTTTTATAAGAACATAGGGGAACTAGGCAAGTCAATGCAGATGAGCAGTGAAGCAAGATGATGACTCAGAAGTATCACCGAGTTAGGCAATACTGTTACGGTAAAGCACTGGTACAACATCTGAAGAATTTGGGGTAGGAAAGTAACATGATCAAATCTGAATCTAATAGAGTGCACTCTGTCAACTAGATTGAGAACAAATAAGGGGCTGGTGAGATGGCTCAGCTGCTCAAGGCTAGGCTCACAACCAAAAATAGAAGAGAAGGAATCGTTATGGCAGATAACACAGGAAGACATGTTGTAATGGCAACAAACGACTGTCAGGTCTGAATCACCCAGGAATAAAAATCCAAGCCATCAGCAAACTCAATGTACAACCACATTTTTTTAAATAAATGAATAAGTTATGTCCAGTTAACTATCTGCTACTGAAAGTCGATCAAAATCCTTTGTCAGACAAACAAACAAATAAGTCTCCAGGGTTGTGGCAGAGCTGAGGCAGCCCTAGAGCTTCCTGTGCAGCCCAGGGCACCTTCACACCATTCTTATCTGCTTCTGAAATGTCCAGTTAATGGATGGATACCACCGTGTGTAGTTATTAAGGTCTATTCAAAGACCTTTCTCCATGATCGTAAGAAGTTACCTGGAGCCTCATACCAATGATGCCAACTAACAGAGGAAGAAATAGTTTTCTCTGGGGACAACCTTCCAGCCCACAGTCACTAGTGGTCAGTCTTAAACACCCGTAAATACAAGCAACAGTAAATGGACTTGATAAGTTGCACACACACACACACACACACACACACACACACACACACACACGTATACATATGTAACAATATTAATTAAAGAAAAAGACGTCATCAATCTGATGGGGGCATGGGAGGAGGCAGAGGAGGGCTAGAAATGGTGTAAAGACAGCACTCATAAAATTATTTAAACAAATTAAAAATTATTGCAGATAATTCCAGTAATAGATACTGCTGATGTTTTCAGCTGTGATTACATAGTCTAACATAAATACAATACTTCCTCCAGTGGCCTATAGGCTTCTCAGATTGCTTCCAACCTATCATGAAGCAAATGAGCTGGCTTTTGGATAGCCAGTAAGATGTGGAATGCATCCTTTTGTTTTCCAATAAGTATTCAGATTCCTCAAAAGTAAAGCATGGAATCTGCCTTATGCATCACACTTAAAACCATGGGAGACACTAAAACTCTTAAGAGCTGAGTTTCAACAGTTTGTAGCTGGGAGTAATTTCCGAGGTCAATTTATATTGTAAAGTGAGTCATGGGAACACACTTAAAAAAATTCATTCTAGGAGCCAAGCTATCATATTATTAGCTCTACTTGATTGCTGTGCTTCTCATGAACAAGATGTAAATTAAGATAAAATAAAAATAATTCCCCAAACTATAGAATACAACCAATACTTTGTGATAATATGAAATTTGGCAAGACTTCTGCATGAAGGAAGTTGTTGCATGTTTGAAAACAAAACCAAAGTCACAGCCTCAGTCAAGAGACCTAGATTTTCTTCCATAACTATGTTTAACTCTTCTTAATCATGTATAAGAGCTTGTGGGAAAATTAAATAAAACAATAGGTATTTTTGCCAGCCAAGTAGTAGACTGTCTAGCTGGATTGTCCTTCTTAATGAAATTATCCTGAAGCGTATGAAGACATATGGATAAAAAGCACTCTGGTTGGCAAGATAAAAAGGGATCCCAAATGCAGTTAAGATAGAAGTCTTGGGAATTAAGTGTGCAGTTGGGTTCACTTTTCAGCATCTATTAACCTAAAGCTATGCCAAACCTCTGTTACTGCTTCACAAGGCACAAAGCATACAAAACAGGAAGTCCAAATCCTACCAGCCATGGTGTAACAAGGTGCCTCAAAGAACTATATCCTGAGGGCATTAGTGGTCTAGTGAGGAAATGAGCCATCTCTATGTGGGAGCTGTGTGGAGACGGAAGGAGCCGCCATGAAACTGTATAACCACAGGCTCTTCCCACAAACACAACATTGACACTTCAATTCAAAGCAGGTGTCTGCTTTAAAAAAAAGTTCAAAGAAATATAGTTTGTCAGGTAAAGTTATACCATACAATGAGAAAGAGCCAATGCAAGACTAAGAAAGTCTCAGAGGACTTCCATGAACTTCACAGAAAACAGATTAGTTAACAGTGAAGTAATCAAAGCAAAGAACACTCCATGAAGAAATAGAGGTAAGTAGTGGTTTTGCTGTCTGAATGACCGCACCACTACTGACAAGTATGAACCATTTACAATCATTACTAGTTAAAGATTAATTAATAACTAAATTGTTACTGATTAAAGCAATGAAAGTTTAAGCTGTGGGTGGTGTAAAAGAGGCTACATACAATGAAAAAACTGTCCTAGACAAGCTCTATGAATTCTGTGCCTGAAAGGGGCCACAGCTGGAATAAGGAATCTTACAGATACATCAAACAAGGATGCCACGTGCAAGTGAAGAGTGGTTACTGATCAGGTAGGTGTATACGCACACATTCTCTTCAGTACGGTTGTAGGGGAAATGATACAAGGTGGTTGAGAAACATGGAGTTGAAAGAGAAAGGGGAATCATCTAGGACTGGAAAATGGTCTAGACAGAATGACGGGCAACAGTCTACAGATACAAATGTCTCAGAAACTTCTAGCTACCTACACATTGTAAAGAGCACACATGAAGCCTCGCCCTGAGTCATAAGGCAAGCTCAGCCCTAAAAAATCCACAATAAATCTAAAGTGGGACAAGAAAGAAGAAATACAAACTATGTAAGATAATACTTACAGAAGTCTGTGGTAAAAGCTTTAAACTAATCTAGCCCCACAGTGGAATGGTGTCAGTTCCTTCAGTAACTGGCAGTAACAGCAGATAAGGAGAAATCTGAACAACAAAACTATCGAGCTTGATCTCATAGGCATATCTAGAGTCTACCACACCAGACTCAATACACCAGAGAGCCCATTCCTTTTCAAAGGCACATGGAAGACTTGGAAAAACTAAGTATTTGCTATGCCATCAGAGAACACCAAGACACTCCTCTGATCAGAATGAATACAATGAAATTGTCTATCAATAAATAGCAAAGGAAACCAAGGAAATGCTACACATTTTGTGAGTCAGGTACAAGATTCCATTTGGAATAAGGTATAGTATATAAAAATGCAGATATAAAGCATAGCTTGGAAAGTATGTCAGGAAGCCATTCTATACGCACCTCCCCTGCTCTTTAGGCATCTGCTGGGATACTGCCTTTGCCATGCCTATTGGAAAATGAATGAATCGTGCCTCCCATTACATTCAAACAGTTATGTTTCACATGGATGGATATACCAGTGCAGGTGGGAAAGAAGGACTTCATTTAAAAACATGGCTGCACAGTAAGTAGCCTTTTAATTATGTATTTTATTTCACACATCATCATGTGGGAATGTGGAAAAATGTTTTAACATTAAAAAAGGAAGGTCTTCAAATATACGTGTATCACTAGCCTGTGGTTTGGAAATCGCAGGCTAGTGTAACATGTACTGAGGAAACTAGACCATAAGAGGGCAGGGGTGGTGAGGAAGGATTAGAAAAAAATAATAAATTTTTCACAAATTTTATGATTACTCTCCTCTAATAACAGCAACGAAGAGATAAAATATTTCCACCACTTGAATAAAAACATACAGAATAGGGGCTGGCAGACAGTTAAGAGCACTGACTCTTCTTTCAAAGGACCTGGGTTCAATTCCCAGCACCCACATGGCAGCTCACAACTATCTGTAACTCTAGTCCCCCGGAATCGGCACTGTCATACTGACATAAATTCCAACAAAACACCAATGCACATAAAAAGATAATAAATTATTTAAAAACCGTAGAGAATATTCAAGTATGTGTTACAGAAGAGTGGCATCCAGAGTTGAGGTCTGCAAAGAAAGGAAGCCAGTTCAGTCCAGTCCAGTGTGTCTATACACCATAGTCTTTATGAAGCACTGCATTAAAATGTTTAATCGAGGCAAAAGAAACTTGAAGAGCACCTGGCAGAAACGAAAGGTACCTAGGAACATTATTCCTTGAAGCAAGGAATTATTGTGGGCAAAGACAGAGAAAACCCATAGAAACATGGTCCTGACACATGGCGTGCTCTCAACTAAACAGACATATCCTAAAGAGCACACATGAAGCCTCACCCTTTAGTAGCATGCCTGTTACATTGCGCAAGCGGGCTTGGCAAGTCTTATTCACCACTGCCCCCAGAAGGAGGAATCTCCTCTGAATAAAATATAAATCTTTATTGAAGCAAAGTTATAGTACGATCATCAGAATGTGCCTCCGGGTCTAACATTTAGTCTAAATTTGAGGGAAGAGCATGAATGATCAATTACAGGTTGTGATGGATGAAGAAACCTTGACTATACTTGAAGATTGTAACCTGAAGTCCATATGTCTGTGTTGAATGACCTCTGCTCATTAAAACACAGAGCCGAGAGGGTTTGCCCAGGTCAAAATACTAATGGAACTTGGTGTCCTGACACTGGACACCATTCGCATATCTGGCCAGTTTAGGTTACTGTGGGAAAACTTCACAAATCTGTCTTTTCCCAACATACTTCTATGTCAACTTCATGATGACAGCACTCAACAGAAACTAAACTAGGAACAAAGAAATGGAACCACAGTGGGGACCAGGGTCACTGCTTCTCCTCCTCTTTGTCTCATTTCATCTTTGGACACCCTTTTCTTAATCAAATTTAGTACCCTAGGACCACTCTCCTTCCAGGTTTCATAAATAAACTCATTTATGTATTTCAGATTCTTCCTCAAGTGTTTCCTTGCAAATGCACCAAAACTGAGCCCTAAACCTAACAGGGTGCTGCACATTGCACACGCCATTGCCCACACTCTAAGATTTGAAGGGCATATGAATGCCATCAGAGTAGATCAGTGAATGACGAGCTTCCTCTTTGACTGACATGTTACTCTCCATCCTCCTCCTTGCTGGTTTCTTTCCGTGCCTTACCCTCCTCTGAACCCTTGATGGACACTCACTGAATACAGGATCAACCCACAGTCAGCTCTAGCATCAGACTCGGCCTCAACCCATCCTTTTTATTTTATTGCCGACCAGCCTCTTGTTCACTTCTTTCCAAACCAAGCTCTCCTCAATGTCTCCTGAGTCCACACTGGACAGTCTCAGCACCCAGTTGCTCACATAGTTCTCTTGTTTGGCAGATCCAGTTCCTCCCACAGTCCGTGATCCTATACTCTTACCAAGATCTACATTGGTGCTGAGGATTTTCTTTCTAATGTTTTTTTTTTTTTTAATTTCCTGTTTTTGTTTTTCGTGTGTCGCATGTGTTATGTGTCTGTATGTGGACACGTATATGTAAAGAGGTACATGTTCATGGGTGTGGACATATGAATAGAAGCCCAAAATTGATGGCAGATGTCTTTTTCAATTGCTCTCTACTTTATTATTGAGCAGAATTTCTCACTGAACCTGGATATAATTATTTCTGGCTGGTCTGGTTGACCAGCTTGTTCAGGGATCTCCTGTTTCTGCTCTCTGACAGAAAGCTGACACACTTGCTTGGCTTCTATGTGGGTTTTGGGGAGTTAATCTCTCACACTCCAGAGAGAGTACTAAATTCACTGAGCTCTCTCTACAGCACTCTCCTTAAGAATTTTAACTTTTATTATCAATGTTTAAAACATTTCTATTTCTTATTTTTTCTGTACAGGTCAGAAGGCAATTGTGTGGAGTTGTTTCTCTTCTTCCTCCTTTATGTGGGTTCTGGGGATCAAACCCAGGTCATGAGGCTTGTACAAATACTTCACTATTGGGCCATTTGGCCAGGTTTACCTTTTGTTTGGTTTTGCTTAAAGGTACATATTACATAAAAAAAAATAGCAGTGAATTACTTTTCTGTCAAACTTTCACACACACACACACACACACACACACACACACACAAACTCAAATTATGTTTTCAGGGTTGTATCCTCAGAATTCTTCAGGTGAGGCTATGCAATGAAACATGTAAAGCTGGAGGAAAAGGCATTAGAATGTTGTGACAACATTGCCGTCTTCAAGAATTTCTAAGTGTTTAAATTCTTTTTCTGAACCCTTCTTGCCTCTGGCTGACTGGAACTAGCTTGTCCCTCTTGAGGGCTGCTAGCTCTGTGAGCACAAAGAGGCAGGCCCCTTCATCTACCTTCATCTGGCTCTCTGTGGCTTAAATATTCATTACTTATTACTACTTGTGCCAGTCATTATTCAGTGCCTGTATTAAATTGTGGAAATTAGGTATTAATGATACCCAAGGGGAGCGAATTCCAAAATGACATAAGGCTCATTAAATAATGCTATTAAAATGCTTTTAAGGAAAAGACTATTAGTGACACTTCAACTCTTTTTAAATATGGCATACGTTAGTTTCTATGTTAAAGGTTCCCCCCCATCACCGGATTTTTAAAAACTTGATTAACACACTAGGTAAAGTTAATATAGAATTTGTCTTCCTAATTTAGCATTAAATGAAATGGGATGGCTATGCTATTTGAAAATTAAAATGGCTAGCTAAATGCTTCTGCCCCAAGAAACTCTTCTCTTGTCCACAAAAGTATCAAGTTCATCGACATTTTATAATGTGGGTTAGACTCAGCATATTTACGTTGTTGATTTATATTATGATACTATAGAGAAAATTGTGTTAAATAAGTTAAATAAAAAAGGAAGCAGAGCATAGTCAGCAAATATCACTTTCAGAACAAAGCTCAAATAGCAGTTTCATACTAAAGAGAAGTTTATCCAGTGCACTATCATGAGCATATGCACTAAATACTTACAAAAGAAACAATAGACGGGGATCCATATATTCATGACATATGATTCGATCATAAATAAATTCAATATAAGAAAATATACACTCTGGTTTTTAAAACTCAAAAACCTCTACACGTTAGAATGCTGTATTTGTTTCTCTACTCACACATGGCTATTACAAATAATTCCCAATTTGAATGAGTGAGCTGTAGTGAGCATGGGAAGGAGAAACCATGATAATTCAGGCACAGAAGTCTGTATGCAAACAAGACAGTGCCAAAACATTTAACAACAAGAGATATGTGTGTAAGGTTGAAGACAGTTACAGATGAGCTCAGAACACAAGCCGGGCCTGATTCTTAAAGGCCCTGGAGCCCAGTGAAGACTTTGCAAGGGACAAAATTTTAATTTAATGGTAAAACAAACAAGAAACATCACTAGCGTCCATAAATCTCACCGTGAAATGTAGACATATCCGCCTGTTCTTTTTTGTCCTAATTACAGATATCATAATGCTACTGTTTTACTGAACACGTTCTACAGCAGAGGTGGAGGGAGACCAGTAGCTTGCCTGAGGCCTAACAATTCGTAAGTGATAGCTGTGACCATCACTGCCCCTGCCCCTCCTGTCGCTGACATGCCTGTCTTGTTATTTATTATCCGTGATGACAATATGGGCCCCTGATGGCAGAACATGCACTTCTCATGCTCGCCGATGGACATCCGTAGCTAGTTCAGTGCCTGGTAGATAAGTACACTCACCAAACGGGTCCAAGCCTTCAGCACTGGTATGAGATTCTCAGTTCATGTCCTTAACTCTGTAATTCCTTGATTGGTTCACTTGGTAGCATCACTAGGACCCATAGATCCCTCCACAAGATGCTGATACTCTGTCAGACTTTGGGAAAGCCTCATTATGCCACTTGTTCCCTTCAGTGGACCACGAAACTCTACTCTTTGGGTCCTAGACTAATTTCTCTAACTCATCATTACATAAATCTTGACTGCTGCTATAGAAATTGTACATATTTTCCCATCTCTTTGTAGCTATTTTCTGCTCAGTGTTGGAACTGACCAGGCTGAACACTGAAGGCAAGAAATGTGAAGACAGCTAATTATACCATGATTGTACATCAAAAGGCATTCCATAATCTCTGGGCGTACATGGCAGAAGCCTAAGGCATGTTCCCTGATGAATGGCCTACATCATGGCTGCAAAGCACAGTTTCATCTCTTTAAACAGAGCAGACCGTGTAAGTATATTTGTCTTTAATTTAAGTACGCTTAAATTAAATATGCTTAAAAACACAGAATTACAGGTTCCAGTTCCTTCTTCGTAATAAGTATTTTTACTAGAATAAACAAGCTTTAAGTAAATAAGATGCTGAATGTGCTCATGATTCATAGCAACAGAAGAAACTTTAATTACTCTGTTCCAGCTTCCTAAGCCGATTTTACGTCTTTCTTGTGCTCTGCGCATTGCAATGCCGGGCAACAGTTACATGTCCTGAGCAAGTCTTTCTTTCTTCCAAAAAAAAGATTTGACAACATAAAACTAAGCCAGATGGCCCTCTGAAGGCGAAGGCTGTAGGAACAGTGTCTGGTCTATCAATCCCTTGGTGATGCTAAACACTGTTAAGGCTTTAGAACAACCCTTTCATCCACTCGTCCCAGTGGTTTTATAATCATTACCATCCTCATACCTGTTTGGGCTGTTCTGTCATTATAAAGAAGCCTCATATTATGCCTTCGAAACACAAAGCTTACCGATACACCGAGAGCCATCTGTCGAAGTTACGAAGCCACGTGGACAGAGACAAAAATAGCTTCCCACGGTGTTGGAACAGTCGCCCGTTTCACAGACCCCAGGAACCAGGCTGCACTCGTCGATGTCTGATAAAGGGAAGATAATTGAGAAAGGCCTTCATTAAACAAAAGGATTTAGAAACTAGGCGAGCACTCATGGTTGTTTAGTAGATCATATAACCCTGAAGATACTCTCGTTTCAGGCCCTACGGAATTTCTCACATCTGTCTATGGGAACTGAGATGAGAATATCCTCCCAGGGAAACAAAACAAGGCCAACTAAAGCAAAACCCTACATAGCCCTTTCCCCTTAAATGCAACTTAAATTGCAAATAAGTAAAGATGTCAAAGGTTTAGTTTCTATTCTGTATCAGCAAGGGAATTATCTTCCTAGAGCCCTTCTAAAACACATATACAATTACCTTTTAAATATGGAATAATTAAATACAAACCTATAGCTAATTTTTACAATAATCATTTGACAAAGTTTTTTTTTTTTTTCTTTTTCTTTTTTTTTTTTTTTCTTCCTATTTGGTTGTAGGATGGGCTTTTTGGTAGGTTCATTTCAATGTGGGTACATCTGCCATTGTGAGAATAACTTCAGTTTGTAACAATGTAACAATGTAGAACTATGGCAAAGGGAAACTGTGAGAGGCCCGAGAAAGGCCCACTTTTCCTACTGTGGTTCTCTGTTCTTATCTACTCTGCTTAATTCTGGGAAGGGACTTTCTTTTCACAGGAATGAAAGTCTGTTTTTTTTTTTTCTTAAGTTGTCCCTAAACGAGGAAACCTGAGAGCTTTCTATAGGCTTTCCTGTACTTCTCTTTTAATCCTGTGAGCAGAGAGAGGTGGAAAGTCAAACAAAACCTCAATTAGGCACACTGGGAGCTGAATGCTAATCCCTTTTACAAAAGGAAATGAGCCACTGGAAGAAAACCCAGCCAGGGATACCCAATTGTTGGCACTGTGTGTAAAGAGGCTGGTGTAGCGAAGACCAATGAAGAGAGGAAGCAATTATCAAAGTCATAAACATAATTACTTAAAATCAAAGTAAATGGGAACTTTTTGTTTCCTTTATGTTCTTGTCCTCTTGTGTTGTATACATTCTTTTAGAATGTCTCAATTTAAAAGACAGGGGAAATAATTGCATTTTAATTACAAATGCAAGGGAAAACATTTAAGATCCATAATTACACCCCTCCCCCTAACTAAGCCTCAGGCATCCTTGCAGAAGAAGGAAGAAAGACCATGAGGGGAGTGAACTTCCACAGTGAAGCAGTGTTTCCTGAGCGTGGCAGGAATCATGACGATCACATGAACTCACAGGGCCCAAGACAAGCTAGCCAAAAGCCCTGAATGCAGAAAGGTGGACATTAAAGCCAGCCCTTAGTTGAGGAGCTATTGGCAGCTGATGGCTGCCAGAGAAAGGAAAGCCAGTTTTCTTTCTGGATGAGGTCCTTGAGAAGCTACTCCTGAAAGTCTTTATACCCATACCCATGTGGACAGCATGAAGTGGACTCAGTGGGCTTAAAAACAGAGCATTTGAGGTAGGAAGAATGTTGAGGAAGAGAAAGAACTGCAGAGGAGAAAATGGGGACATTCGATCAAACATATTGTATAGAGAAAGTAAGTAAAACTCTGAAATGGAAAATATATGAAACAAACACCCAGCCTTCACCCAGCAAAATGAAATATTGTGTGCAAATTAGAACCCGTGGCATCCAGTGCTGCCATCTTCATGCACCATGCTTTTATACAATGGAGGGCAGCACACAGGTGAAGCAGGAACTGATAGAGTGCAATCAACGAGTTTTAAATAATAACCCATAAAGTTAGCCATTACCTTTTGGTACCCCTCTGTTGAACCACTCATTACTTATTGACCATTTATTCTGAAAAGTAACCAGGCTAATGAGTTGTATCATGAAGCAACCATCCGATTTTGTTACTTCCTTTGCATGTTCTTCCAAAAGAACAAAAGGTTGCCATCCAGACATCCTCTTAAAATATTACCTTTATTTGAGATTCAACAGCTGCTGAAGGATAGAGGCACAAATCCATACCTATCAGTCCCTCAAGAGATCAGAGTTTTAACATGAATTGCCTACACAAATGAGGAGCGAATGTGTAATGTGGTAATCGCCCTCCCAGCAAAATGAAACCATGTGTGCAAATTAGGACCTGTTGCATCCTGCGCTGCAATCTTCCCGCACCCATCGTGCTTTCATACAATGGAGAGTAGCACAGAGATGAAGCAGGAACAGATAGACTGCAATCAACAAGTAATGATAAATCACCTCTTCCCGAGGGAGAAAAAAACAGAATAGCGTGATGTAAAGCAGGCAGCACAAACGGCAGGCTGAAGCCTTTATCTGTAGTCTCTTCATACTCCAAAAATATTCACAATCCAAGAGTTTGGATAGTTTAGGATTAATGAAAATTCTTGAATATTGAAAGACTGCAAATCATTCACATGAACACTAACTTTTATTTTTAAGCATTTCCTAACAAATGATGATTTTGTCCACAACTGAGAAGTGAAAGATGTTGGACATTGGGGAGGGGCATTTTTGGCAGAAATATCTGGGATATAGAAAAATACATGTGAATGTGTCCTAGTTTGTTTTATGTTGTAATAAATCACTGGCAAAAAAAAAAATTGGGAAAAGAAATCGTTTATTTCCTCTTATAGCCTACATTCAGTCCATCATTGATGCAAGCCAAGGCAGGAACTCACGGAAGGAACCTGGAGGTAGGAACTGAAGCAGAGGCCATGGAGGAGTGTGGTGATTGAAGATTACAAAAATATCTCTTATATTCTCGGAGATCTGGAACTTTTGCTGGACCTCACATCCCCTGAAGTCACTTAAAACTTAAGATCACTCTCTTACATAAGATCACTATCAAACTATCAAATTGTTTAACCTGCTTTTAAGAGAACAATGAAAGAGTCAATTTTACTTGCCTTGGGTTTCCCATATAAACAATTTTTATAACCTAAGCTAATCTATGGGTATTATCTTAAGTAATATACTCTTCCATGTCCATGACCCAAATAATGTTTGTGCATCATTTGCTGAAAGCAGCACATACAGAAGCCAAGAACAACTTCCTAAAATCAACCATAAAGGTTGAAAGGGACCACTTACAGATACTGGTTGATAAACAATGATGCTTCTCGTCAGGGTCAGGTGGAGTCATTTGGAGCCAGTGACTTAATCCCTTGTAAAACTGTTCCTGTAAAGTATTCTATTCCTTCCTCGTATGATGTTTTCTGCGCAGTTCAATAAAGACAGAACAAAGCCCTTTGTGAGGGACAGACACAGAGATACAACAGACACATGGACAGCGCAGACACAGGTACAGACATAGGCACGATTCACACTCACACAACAGACAGACAGAAGACAAAAGACTCAGGCAGTGTGAAGTGGAGAATCCAGCACTGGATTCCCTCTTGGTTAAATGACTCCAAAGGGAAGTGAGTGATTTTCTGTAGCAGTGAAATATCAAGGCTCTTGGTGATTCAGAGTTGATCATCAACACACTTAGTCCATGGAGAGGAGTGCTACTTGCTGGCCTTCTTTGCCAGGGCTTGCTCAGTGTACCTTTTTCTACCACCTGGAACACCTGCTCATGGGTAGTACCACCCACAGTGGGCTGGACTCTCTCACATCAATCAATTAAGAAAAGTGCCCCACAGACTTGCCCACAGGCCAATCTGATGGTGGCAATTCCTCAAATGAATTATCCTCTTCCTGACTGACCCTAATTATCGATAGGTTGCTAAAAACTAACCAGCATACTATGGCACTCCGTTTTGAGGTTTTCTGTTAAAATTATACAAAATCTCTGTAGTCAGAATGAGATAGAACCTTAAGAGGTTAGGGTCAAAATAGGTAAATGCTACAAGAATTGTTTTAGGAAACTGGGGGTTCTGTATGAAGAAGATGATATTTTTAAAACCGCTTTTAGGAAAATGATTCCCCAAACTTTAAGAATTAAAGAGATAGCAAAAACAAAACAAAGCAAAACAACCAACCAACTAACAAACCAACCAACTAACCAACTAACCAGCCAACCAACAAAAAACATAATAGTCCATTTCCATACAAGAATACTCAGTATGTATTAATCTACTAAACTTTAGCATTGACATTTGTGTTCAGTGAGCTACATGAGCCAAGTCCTCTTATTAGTCATTTCATCAAGGCTCTATGTTATAATACATCACATATTGCCTCTGTATAAGCAAGTGCTTCTAAGGGTGGCAGGTCTACTCAAGGGAAAAGGTAAAACCATTTATGCATGTCTGTTATGCTTCCTCCACATCTTCTTCAGCATCCTTATTTATTTATTTATCTATCTATTTATTTATCTATCTATTTATTTATTTTTGAGACAGAGTTTCTCAGTGTAACAGCTCTGGCTGTCCTGGAACCCACTTTGTAGACCAGGCTGGCCTCAAAATCAGAGAGATCCACCTGCCTCTGCCTCCCAAGTGTTGGGATTAAAGGTGTGCACCTTAGTATTCAAATACCCGAAAGACTGCTCTAAACCACATGCCAGAGATTTAAGAGCGTAATAGCTGAAAGTCCAGTAACATGAACCTCGAGATTGGTTAGATCATTATCTCCTGTTTAGGTCAAAAGACACCTGGGCTGATGTTCTGCAACCATATTAACCTTGTAAAAATATAGAAGAATCAAGATGACATGCTGTGAATGGAGGCAACGTGAGGTCAAGATGATCCTCTTCCTCCTGTACCCCGCAAAAGTGCAAATAAAAAGGTTACACACCGATCTGTCTAAACAGTCTGCTCCTTGTATTACATTACTATGGATTCTAAGTTTCTATGAATTGATACAGGCAGGGTACTGAGACAGCCTGGCTTGGCTAAACTGAAAATATCCCATTTAACTTTACAAAATTCTGTTTCCTGAAAATTTTTGAAAATGGGGAAGCTCTGGCAGTTAGTCACAGACCTGAACATTTGGTGACAACCTTTCTGTACTCTAACTTAATCTTCTATCTGTTTTCCCAGCTGGCGTCAAAATGGCTACAGTGCGCATAGCTAGAACCTTGGCTGGGTAATCCAGTAAGAGACAGATTGTTTCTCCAGGGTCTCTGGCCTCTTAAGAGGAAGAAAAATTCTCCGAGAAAGCCCCCATAAATCTTCCCTTTAATTCTGGTACCTTCAATTGACTCACAGGCAATATCTGAATAATTCCTTAGTCTAAGGAGTGTCCTCACTGGCATAAACCTAGAAATCCTCAACAAAACTATGTTTAGACTAATAGGCAACAGAAAGTAGAAGGGTGTGAGTGAATCAGAAACATGATACAGTCGAAGACTGAGATTTGCTTGAGCATGGATGCCTGGGAACCTTTTGGGGTAAAAGGTTTCGTTAGGAAGTCACATGCCAATTCTTGGAGCATTTAGAGCTTTGGCTTTTGTTCTGAAGGGACTTCTGCTTTCTAAGAAAGATCTTAAATAAAACAACAACATTACACGAATAATCACTATTACAGGATGCCTGAGTTCGGCTTTGTGAAGAAGAGAACAAGTCAAGAAGGAATCAGGACAAATCAACAGAACTTTGTCACTGAGAAGGTACGTTAGGCATCGACCTTGATTGACAGATAGATGGTGTAGAATGATGAAGAAAAGATGCGAAATGGGAAAGAAGAGCCATACTGAAGGAAAGTTTGGTCTGAGGGAAGTAGACGAATGAGCTACACAACTCAAATTTTCGGTATGGAATTCAGATGAGGGCTAATCTGAATGTCTACTTTTATAGTTTATCACTAACTATGCAGCTTGCTTTAGGTGTAACAATGGATGGGACTTCAAAAGGTGAAACAAACAGATGAATTCAAAGAGGCAACTGTGAAAAGCATCAACTTCTAAGGGAAACTCATGTGAAGAAGAGACAGAAGTCCAGAAGAAGAGACCAGCGTACAAGAGGATAGAGGCCAAGAAAAAGCCCAGGAAACAGAGGCATGAAGTAAGGGGAACTGCAGTGTTTACGGAGAGCCGATGAATCTGAACCCGGTCTTTCAGAAAGAAAAACCGGGTCTAAAGAAAACCAACGAATGGCTTTGTGATTGCCAAGCCGCTTAACCTCGTGTTCTTGTAGGTCATACTCTGGCAGGACAAGATGCTAACCTAGTGAGTGGAGTGGACTCTGCTATCGATGACTCCTGAGAATGCTGACTGCCCTGTCAACGCTCTGTTGTCACAGAGACATGCTGTCCTCATGCACCTGCTCCAGAAAAATTAGTGTGAGTAGAACAAGTGGTTTCATTTATAAAACAGTGCTAAACTACTTCCTTCCCACCAGCACCAATGACCCCTATATATTAGGTGCAATCTGCAGAGCTTTTAAAAATGTGTATGATTGTTTTGTTTTACCTTAGATTTCTATTTATTAAGGCATAATTGGTGGTAAATTCACGAGCTGGGATGTGACATAGCGTGATGTTGGTGTGATAAAATGAATGGAAAACTCACACTTGCTTTCTGTTACTCAGGTTTTGAGAAAACAACATACATCAACTGCACTCAGAGTTCTGTTGCTTATGAGCAGCTTAACAGAGAAACAATTCCTATACTGTGCAGCTCACACGCTCAGCTTATTAAATTCTACTGTATTTTTCTAAATGTAGTAGAGGGCTGCATGAACATCACTGCAACCTAATTTTATGACAACTTCATCACTCCACAACTAATTCCACCCCACTATTAATCATTCTTCAATAGCCTCCTGTAAGCCCCGGGTAGCCATTAATCTAGCCTCCCTCCCTCAGTTACACAACTGGCTATCCTGACAGTCCATGCAAATGGGATCCTAAAGTCTACAGTCTTTCATGATGTGCTGCTTCCCACTGTAGCTTGACTTTTGCTGCTCCATGCTGTGGTGCATTTCAGCACTTTGTTCCTGTGGGGCTCTGGATGCACCACGCAGCTTATCATTCCTCGTGGACATTTGGGTGGTTCGCACTTGGTTGCTTGTGAATGTCTTGTGAATCATTAAGACCAACTGTCTTTAAAGACACAGTGACACAATACTCCCACTAACAGTGTCTGAGCACCCTGTTTCCCATATTTTTAGCTGCATTTATTATTCTCCTGTTTTGTTTATTTGTTGAAGGTTTTTTGGTGTGTGTGCTTGTTTAAGTAAGGATGGAATGCTATCACACTGCATTGTGGTTTGCATTTCCCTAATAGTATCCTGCTGATGTTTTCATAGTTGTGTTTATATTGGCCTTTGTGTATCTTCTTTGAAGAAAAATGCATTTAATTCCTTTGCTCAGTTTTTTAAAATGACATTTTATTATTAAGCTTTGTGGTGATTTGAGTGAGAATGGCCTCTACAGGCTTTTATGTTTGAATACTTGGTGCCCAGTTAGTAAAACTGTTTGGGAAATATTAGGAGGTCTGGCATTCTTGGGGGAGGTGTGTCACTGGGGTAGGTAGGCTTTGTGGTTTCATTCCCAGTGTGCTTTCTGCCTTCTCCTTGCGTTTCAGCAATACTAAGCCTTCCAATTTATAAAAGGAGAGTGTGTTTACATTTACTTAAATTTTAATTTACTTCATAATGTTTAAAGTTTTTAGTGTGCTGAATCTTTGATTCCTTTTAAATTTATTCCAAATCATTTCATTCTCTTTGATCATATTAATGGAATTCTCTTAATTTCGCCTTCAGATTGCTCACTGTCAATGCGTGCAATTTTTTTTCTTTTCTTTTCTTTTCTTTTTTTTTTTTTTTTTTTTTTTTTTTTTTTTTTTTTTTTTGTTTTTATTTTTTTATTTTTTTTGCATATTGATCCCGAACTGCAACAATGATGAACCACCAGCTCTATCATCTTTTTAGAGTACAGTGCAGACTCCTTAGGGGTTACCTCATTGTATTTGGGTGCTCTCTTTTATTTAAAAATTTATTTTCTTGAGACAGAGTTTCTCTGTGTAGCATTGGCTGTCCTGGACTCACGTTGTACAGCAAGCTGGCCTCAACCTCACTGAGATCTGCCTGCCTCTGCCTCTTGGAATTACAGGTATGAGGCACCACACATCTGGATTTGGTTGGTAAAGTGTCTGCTAAGGACATCATCTACAATACGGACACAGTATTCCCTTCATTGAAGGCAGGCTGTGCCCTGCTCTAAGCCACTCACTGTGTAAACGATGGGTTTCAGTTTGTGCCTCATCCTGGAACACTCCATCTCATACGCAGCTTCTGACTATGTTTTGAGGATGGGAAATTACTGTGAGCCTGGGTACGTTCGCACACAGTACCATCTGTCTGGTCTCACCCATGCATCATAAACTGATACATGACTTATTCCTGCACCTTATTAATATGTCATAGTAAACTGAGACTGCAGGGGCACATGAACATACTAAAACCACATCAAGGAGACCAGATCAAGAACTTACCTGGTACAGTGGACTCATGAAAGGGTTAAAGTCCCTCACGTGGACCCCATGAAAAGGTAGACACCCATCACTAGGATGGTGATATCATTGTGTGTGTGCATCAGGGAACAACAGGAGAAAACTTCCCACTATTCTTCAGCTAGTCCCCATTGTTGAAGCAAGCTACTCAATTACCTTGTCCACAACCTTCTTTTTGCCCCTCTGGACCTGCTACCCATCTGTCTGTATCTTCTGACTATTGACCAGGTCTTGCCTTTTACCTCTAGCTGGCTTGCATTCATTATCTTATCAACACAGACTCTGTTTGCATTTTTATCAGCCTATTTCTGAAACCTCTTAAAACTCTTCTGCAGCCTCTTATCCCTTGTATCCATTCTGTATCCCATATAAATACACACACACACACACACACACACTGTGTGTGTGTGTGTGTGATCTCTAATATAAGAATGAATATTATTAACTAAAGTGGAATAAATGAATGTGTTCCTCGCAACTAGATTATCAAGGAAAGCAGAATAATTAGACAGATTATCGGTTTGAAACCTCTGTATTTTGTAAATTTTTTGCTACTCAAGAAATTTTGACACTGTGGAAAGGTACATAGGTATTTGTCTGTGTTTCTGGCATGACTTGCTCACAACACCCCTCTCACATATGGCTCCATGTTCTGTGATTTCAGTTAGCCATGTTCAAACAGTTCAAAATTATTAAATGGAAAATAGACCATTGTGTACACACTGAGTAGCGTGATAAAATCTTCCATCTTAGGATTCAAACATCCCTTTACTGAGCACATCCACACTGTACATGTTCTCCTGTATTGTCCCCTTGATGGCTTCCTGTTTTCAAGAATCCCCTAAGATTCTTCATGTTGTGCTAATGTGAGTACTGCACCTAACTACCATGCCTCATATGTAAGTTAAACTTTACTATAAATATGCGTGCAAGTTTATATATATATATATATATGAAAAACACTATATACACATATGTAAAGAGTAACTAGCTAGCTGACTAAATTGTCGGATAGACAGAAACAGACAGTAACTATAGCTTCAAGCATCCACTGGGGCTTGTGGGATGTGTTGGGTGATGTCAAGGAGAGACTGTTGTACTTCTCTTCTGATGTTCTAGTTAATGTCCCTTATTCTTTTTTCTTACCACATTGCTCTGGCTACAGCCTCCACTACAACTGAGTAGAAATGGTGCAAGAGGACTCTGTTTTCTTCCTGCTGTTGGGGAAGAATTCTCTTAGCATTTAAGAAGATGATGGCTGTAGCTTTACACAGATGCACTTGATCAAGGTGGGGAAACTCCTTTTAAGCAATTCCTAATTTAGGAGGAGACACTAGAGATTTGAGTTTCCATTATTTTCCAGTTTCCATTAAAGGGACAATGATCTTTAATCTACTATGTGCATTCATTTGAAGATGCTGAGCCAATCTTGCTTTCTTAGGACAGATCTTAACTGATAGCCATGTACAATGGCTCCTCAGTGGAAAAAGATCTGATAACTGACAATGAAACATAGTTATTTTTACACAGGGCCTTATTTTTAGATTTTAAACAGTTGAAACTTTTCAAAAATATATGTGATAATTCTTGTCTTGTTAAGAGAAATTCTACTAGGATTCTTACTTTATCTTTGTGAAATATTTGACTTTTTTTATGCCATTCCTTGATAAATTCAGCTTTCTAAATTGATCTATTTAGGATGAAATCATCCTACTCATTACATGGTTACTAATACAATAAAAGATAAGACATTAATATCACAAGACCAGCAAGTGGGGGTAGCACAAAATTACTTTCTCTTATACGTAATGTGTTTATGAGATGTTTGAAAACCACAATTCCTAGAATATTGTGAGTTTCCCCACATACAGTGCAAACATAGAGAGACAGAAAAGGGAGTTATGTCATTTCTAAATGATCACTATTGTACCATCAACTCTAATTCACAAATATTAGTTTTATTTATCAATATATCTAGTTTATATTAGTTTAACAAGTTCACACTAAATACTTCCCACTTTCTTGATAGAGGGAAGTAGAAGACAGATGGTGGAAAAAGCCCAGTTTGCTCAGAAGTCACCAGCACAGACAACTAAACATGCATATCTTCACCGCCACTCACGTTTAATATGCACCCTGATACCTCCCCTTGATTCCAAGCACACAATACTGACAGAAAATATGTGAAGATAGAAGAGGAAGGATCCAAAAGGATCCAACTGGTTTCAGAATATAACACAATATTTCCCTAGGTCAGAATAGTCTATCAGAGTAATAAGCTGAGCGGAGACTAAGGAGTTTCTGAATTCCTTCTCTGGAAGCTGGCAGTGGTGACCAAAAGAATAGTACTACACCTAAGGACGAGATGGTGTGACAGTAAGACAGCAGGAATAGTGCCTGGTGGAAAGAGAACTCAGAGAGAAATGAACCAATAGAGATCTCCCTGGGGAAAGGGAGAGTTGAACAAGTAGGTAAGCAGGCCAACCATGACTGAGGTGGAGGAAAAGTGCACACAAGAATAGGTAAAAGTGACTTGTTTAAGGAACTCAGTAAATGTGTCCGGAATAAGTATATGAAGGAACAAATGAACCTGGGAAAGTGAGCAGAGAAGAAACTAGGAAATGACTAAAAATTTAGAAAAAGTTGTAGAGTGATAGTGAGCAGTCGCTGAAAAGATGGAAGAGAAGGACATTCTTCAAGGATGATGAACACCAGAGGCTGTGTGGAAAGAGCTGTAGTCTACAGCTTGACATCAATGCCTTATGTTATTTCAAGGCTACACTGCAGTATCTATCTGTCTGTTTATCTATCTCTATCATCTATCTCCATCTACATATGTATATCTCTATCATTTATCAATGTATTAACAGATTAACCAATCTCTATAAATCTATATATTTATATCCATTTTCCTGTCTGTCTGTCTGTCTATCTATCTATCTATCTATCTATCTATCTATCTATCTATCTATCTATCTATCTAATTTCTTGAATCTCTTTTCTATTGCTGTCAGTCTAGGAAAGTGCATCTCAAATGGTCTTTGTACAATAGCATGAATAGATGCTAGCAGAACCTTTTCACAAACAGTTTTGTGTGCACTTGGGCTGAATAATAGCATTTCCAGAAAGGCTACTATTGTGCAATGTAGCAGTAAATGGTTCCCCATTGGCCTGAAGTCAGTTCTGCATTTTCCTAGACACTAGTTTTTGGAGTAACTCGGGCATGAAGTGCTGGCAGCAAGAGGCAATGCCATCATGATGTTTGCAGCATTGTGACAAGACTCAGGAAACTACTTCCACTTCAAAACACATACAAGTTACTAGTAACATAGTTAAATGATGTGAGCTTTAGTTTTTGATTTACATTCTGGAATGAATTTCTTGGAGAGCACAGCCACTTACCAACAATGATTAGCTGCCCCTTCCCCCACCCCAACCATCATTTTATTTTATTTACTTACTCCTTCCTAATCAACCTTAAGACACATGGGAAACAATATTGCATTTAGAACATGGACTTCTAGGATAAATCAAGCCAATTATTTTTTATAACTTTAAAATACTGAAGATTCAACATGGCGGAATCACCCATCTGTAAGACAGTACTTCTAACAGGGGAGTGGAGCCCTATTAAATCATCTTCTCTGTCTTTCTTGGTTTTTGTGCCCACTCCCAGAGCTGGGGATCAAACTCAGAACACCCAGTATACTTAGCAAGCATTTGGCCACAGAGCCATATTCCAGCAGACTCTCAATCTTGTTCCAATTTTCTCCACCTTTCACAATTTCCTTAAAAATTCCAATGCAGAGAAGACGAATTGAATGTCTCCCTTTAAGGCTGAGTAAAAACTAAAATTTCACGAACATGAAAGTCAGGAAATTCCAAAGTTAAATTTACTATAACTGTTTGGACTTGGCGAAGTTTCAGGAATTCCGTACCGTGCACTGCTGTTCTCCTCAGTAAGCGATACATAAAACTTCAATATTTTAAGGAATTCTGGCAAAATGTTATAAGAAAATTAAAGAACTTGATCATTCTTCAATGCTCTAATGATATGTTTAAGAGTAATTTATTTTTATGTTCTAGATAAATGGTCTCAAGTGAAAATGAATCTAGTTCCGCATTCCAGTCCAAAAGTCTGATGTCATGAGTGATAATCTACCCCTGTTCTTTTCTTACATTCTGGAAAAAGAAAAAAGAACTTAATGAAGGCTCTGTGCTCATTGACTAACACATACTACATATAATTCCTACAGAAAGCTGACCTTCAAGTTGGCATAGTTATATTTTCTTAGTTGTGCTCTACTTTGAAAATTCTCCTAAAAGGATGTGTTCATTAATTTTTAAAGCAGTGGTACACAGCTGGGGATGCAGATGAGGATTAGAAGGCTTGCTCAGAATGAACAAGCCCTGTGTTCAATCTCTAATGCTTCAAAAAAATGTCTGTACATTTTTGATGATATAAACACGATCTGTGTACATATATAAGTGGATTGTATAACCAGACATATTAGTATGGAAAGGTCACTCCAGGCTTTTTCTAGTATTTTCTGTGAAAAGTGACAAAAATCAAAATAGCTGACTCTGTAGCCTACTAGTTTCAGAGATGAACCTCATTAGTCTCTTACTTTAGCTATGCTAGTTTAGACACACCTCTCTTGCATTCCTAGATGACCATCTTATTGTGTAGGAAACAATTTACTGCTGCTTACCCATGAGGAATGCATCTGGACGTTTCTTAAATTTTTGCTTTCATGTAAAAGCTGAATTATTGAATCCTGTACTAAATGGCCATCCCCACTGAAATATATAAAAAAAACTCAATAAATTGTGCCATAGAAAATACTGTTTTATATGACACACATGAAAATCTTGGGCAAAAAAGTCAAGCATGATGATTAACAACCAAGGTTGAGACTTTAACGTGGTGGTGCCAGCATAGCTCCTAATGTCCTGGTGTGTGAGCACCGACTTTGTGCCACTGCTACTCTGTTTTCCTCCTTCCCCATGTACATTCTAGGTAACACTTCACACTTAAGTTATAATTTCTCTCTCTATGCTTCCTTTTCCTTGGGAATAAAATTATTAAAATAAAATTATGACAGAAGTTAAAATCGTGATCTGCCTGTGTGGTTGCTCGTATGCAGGTGTGCAGGTTCATATGCATGTGAGGGCCAAGGGCAAGTGTTTTCCCCTACTCTTCATCATAGTCTTTCTTCTGTTCCATTCTGTTCCTCTTCTCCCTTCTCCTCCTCTTTCTCACTCTTCTTCTTCATAGGCATTTACTGAACTGACTGACTAGAGTGACTGGCCAGAATGCTCTAGAGACTCCCCCTGTCTCTACCTCCCAGCCCTGGGGTTATAGACACTGGCTACAATCCACAAGTGTGCTATTTGGGTGCTAGGAATCTGAACTCAATCTTTACCCACTGAGTTATCTCACGAGTCCAGATCTAGATGTTTCAGGTTTTGATTCACTACCAAAGTCAATTCTTACGTCCTAAAAGGTTAACATTTTTGGAGCAGTTTTATTTTTGGATATATACTTATTTCAACAAATTCATGTTCATAACAATGATGTTACCCATTGGGCCTCCAAGATGACTCAGTGGATAAAGGGACCTGCTGCCCAGGATGACAATCTGAGATAATATGAAAGGAGAGAACCAATAATATTTGCTAGCTGTCTTTTGACTCCTCTGTGTGTGCCACGGTGTGAACACACTACAGTAAATATATGAATGTAGCAAAAATAATTTTTTTAAAGAACTTCTCCTCTACCTTTCCACTGAAAATTATGTATGGAGCTTCTTCCCACAAACCATTTTGGCCAGTGTGAAATTTTAAAAGCAATGTGCTTCAGCAGCTCCCTATTTATACTTTCAGTTTGGCTCACTAAAAGATGGCCAGCCTGACCAACCACACTGTCAAGGTGGCAATCAAGCTACTGGATACACACGGAAACCATTTGTGCAAAGACATTGGGAATGTCGGACTTCTGGTCAGCATGGTGAGTCTGGATTCTCCATTAGATTGGTCAGCTCAGGGTTGCCGCTTTGCTGTTCCTCTGGAGTCCCTATCATTCCTCCACCCTGCTAGTGGTTCTTCCTTGGATGTGGTGATGGGGGAGGGAGCATCTAAAAGTCAGCCTGATAATCCAATTGCTCGGTTTCCATTCCCAGATGGCTTATGGGAGAACAGGTGCTTCCAATTTTCAGTTTTAATTCACCATTTTCCAAATGAATTTGCCTTAAACTTCTAGTCCAGTATAAATGCGTCATAAAAAACAAAAATTTTGGATCACAGAAGTTTACTATCAATTTGTTTGAGTTTAAATAATTATCCCCACTTTTAATAGATTATTAATATGCTTATTGGCTCAAAGTAGGTAAAAACACCCCAAGGCTGGGGCGTTTCTCACCCCTTTTACAAGTCATCCAGTTTTCATGTTTTAGGATACTGAATGAGAATTTCCTCAGGTCCTTCCTCTGATATTGTGTGCAGAAATAAGAAAATAACTGACTTGGGCCAGCAGGTCTTTCTACAGGGGGATGGCTAGATGATAAGATAAAGAAGAGAGAAAGACTGCAGTAGAGATATCTGGACAACTATGTCTTATGCCAAACAAGTTTACTAAGAACAGCATCTTACATACTATTTTGTGGGGGAAAAATGGGACAAGGTCGGTAAAAAGCCATCCTACAGTGGGAAGTCAGCTCAATGGGAAGCTAATCAGGGTTGCACATGGAGAACACAGGATACCAAAAGTCAGAGACCAAGCACACAGTGACTTTGGGATTGCTAACCACAATTCTACTGGAAGAAGAGGGTTCTCAGGATCTCAAGCCATAGCTTCTCCAAGGTCGTTACTGGCTCTGCCAAACATATTCCTGGTGTTAGAAAAGGAATCATGTTCCCTCTTTATGCACTGGGCTTCCAAAGAGAGCCTCTGTTTGGTCTAGACCTCAACATAAATAAAACATTTCATATTTTTTATGTAAATGTTTTACAACTTGTTTTTGTCATGGGAAATAGATCTTTAATACATTTAGATAAACATACAAGGTGTTCATAATTTTTTAAAAGGTCATCACCCCTACTTTGTGTTTTACACAATCAGTCTACCACTCTATTATTGTTTACTGTATTTTGCCATTACAGAAAAAAGAATGAATCTTAGGTCCATAATTTTTAATGATGAATATAGATAGGACAACATCTTAAGACTAAAATGAATAGATTGTATGTTGATTTGTATTGTGATAGTCAAAATATTCCTGATATTTTTGTCAGGAATTTGTGATCATATCTATGGCCTAACACCTTTAGTGATACAGTTTTCATTAGAATTTTATTTTATCATAGATTATAGCCAAAAATAATTATCTCAGTATGTTTTAGTCTATATAAAGAAAACATGTTTAAAAATAGTAGTCAAATAACAATTGCCTTTGTCAACAGTCAAATCAGATATTTGATCTTTTCTATTAGATGTTCTTACTAATTCATAGAATTTATTTATGTATTTTGAAAAATATGCTAAGCGCAGCATTTTTCTTTTATTCGTGTTTGTGAATTTTTTCTCTTTTATTTGCATGTGATTTATTTTTTTGATAGAGTTGATTTTCCCAATCTAGTCATCTATAGATTCGGGGTTGACAAAAACTTGGAGTATGCCTTCTCAGGTTGAGGACCACCCAACACTCATGTTGATGTTGAGTATCATGTGTCTTCGTGGATATTGATATTAAAAAAGGTTTATCTTGGTGTAAGAATGGCAGAAGTTGTCAACCTGTGAGGCATGATCCCTTTGAGGGTTCAATGACCCTTTCGCAGGGCTCCCCTGAGACCATCAGAAAACACATATATTAACATTATGATCCATAACAGTAGCAAAAGTATAGTTACGAAGTGGCAATGAAAATAAATTTATGGGTGTGGGGGCCAAGATGGCGGCACCGGGAGAACACCGTGTCTGAGAAGCGGAACAACACGCTCCGTGCAACGACCAGGAGACTGAACTTTGGGCCCTAAAACAACAGCAATCGACCGTGTTTCCCAGGTGAGGGGAGGCTCCCACGGCGTGGGAAGCGGTCGGGTCCACTCTTGGCTGCCCAGCCAGAACCCGGAAGAGAACCCTGCTAATGCGGGCTTTGGGTCTCCGGGCTGGTGCTGCAAGCCTGCTTGTGCCGATCACTTTCCCAGGCTGATTGGTGGGCACAAGGGGTCCTAAGGCTGCGAGTCCCAGTCGCAAAAAAAACCCACGGGGAAGCAAAGTTGCCAGACTGGACACGGGTCACCCAGTCTTTCCCTGGAAGGTCTCTCCGACCACGGAGGGTACCTGCCGCCATCACAACTGAGCTCCCGCCAGGCACAGATTGCAGCTGCGCGCCCAGCTCAAAATCCCTACTCCCTCTTTGGAGGAGGCAGGAGGTGCCCAACAGAATCTGCCACAGACCACATTGTCTGTACCCCAACCCGAGATCGGGGCTGAGAAAACCCAATCCTTTCGGGCACTCCCCCAAACGCCGCCATCACCCTGCCGCAGCGGAGCAGAAGGATAAAGAGGCGCATAGCAGCTTCACAGTGCCGGAACTCCAGTGCTGCCGGCCGCTCCTAGCAAACAAACTACAGCTCGGGATCTGGGACTGTGGTCATTCTACACATCCTGAGATTATCCTGGGTCCAGCACAATAAGGTCTAGCAGCAAGTTCTATCACCGGCGCCCCCCCCCCAGGCAGAGAAACGCCGCCGGCTCAGGGCTCAGGATCCCACTGAGAAGCCCCAACCCCTGCTGGCACTGCCCTGAGAGCACCTCCATAAGCTCGCCCTAGCAGAGGAGAAGGTCAGAGGGGAAGGACAGAGAGGCAGCCTGCCAAGGACACAGCACCCTCTCTCCAGCGGCCCCTAGCAGAGAAACCCAAGCTCTGGATCTGAGGACACTCAACCCTACCCGGTACTCTCTTGGGATCAGCAAACAGATTCTACTGCTAGGCTGCTTCTGGCAGAGAGATCTGGTCCCGGGATCTGGGATTGAATACACTCACCCTAACTCTTTCCCGTGCCACCCAGGGACCAGTCAACACAACCCCTCCTGGCAGAGGGAAAGAACAAAGAGGCAGCACACAGGAAAGGTGGACACCGAGTCCTGCGACCACAGTGTCACAGAGCTGACTGTTAGCCTACCCGTGCACTTCTGCAGCAGGACCAAAACTGAGAGTAGTGAGCAAGGGGAACCCCTGTGCATTCCAACTGGTCCTGCAAGAGATTGAGTGAGCCTTCTAGGGAGAGATTGCCCCAGACCCAGGGCCTCTCCACAGAAGCAACCAGACGAGATCCCTGCCACCCACACTCCTAGTGTGGGCATCAGAGGGATTCTTGGGATAGCGACATTGAAGCCTCTGCCTTGCGGGTCCACCAGGGTAATCCAGGCAAACAATCCCTGGATCTCAGTCAGAACTGCGTAATAGTGGCTTGCAGGCCACTGCAATAGTCAGAGAATCCGCGCATGCACACTGCGCCCGCTAAAAGCGCACGCGAATAGCACCAGCATCACATTCTTTACTTAGGCAAAACTGAAAACACAGTGCACACCCCCAAAGCAGTGAACCTCTCTCATCTTCCTGAAAAAACAGTCCAGAAAACAGAAAGAGAGGATCATAGCCCAAACTACAATCTCGAGGAACAACCAGTGAGGATTATAAATAACCAGATGGCTAGAGGCAGACGTAAGAACACTCCCAACAAAAATCAGGACATAATGATCTCACCAGCAACCCCACAAAAAAAATGGACACTTCAATTCACTAGATATACAAGAAAACGACCTCAAAACTATGTTTCTCCAGCTATTAGAGGCCCATAGAGATGAAATGAACAAAGCCCTCAGAGAAATAACCAAAGAAATCGAGACTAACCAAGAGGAAACAAATCGTGCACTCAGAGAAATGACCACGAAAATTGAGGCAAACAGAGAAGAAATGCACAAAGCTCTCAAAGAAATGTCCACACAAATGAAGGCAAATAAAGAAGAAATAAACAAAGCTCTCATAGACATACAGGCAATTATACCCAAAGAAGTAGAGGCACAATTAGTGATACATAAAGAGGAAACGAACAAAAAAATAGAAGCTGTCATTGAAAAACAGGAGTCCACATTCAAACAGATGAAGGAAATGGTGCAAGACATGAAAACAGAATTAGAATCAATAAAGAAAACACAAATAGAGAAAAACCAGGAGCTGGAGAACATAGAGAAAAGATCAGGCACCACAAAGGTAAGCATCACCAACAGAATACAAGAGATGGAAGAAAGAATCTCAGGAGCCGAAGATACACTTGCGGAAATTGACACGTCTCTCAAAGAAAAAATAAAATCAGAAAAGTTCCAAACACAAAACATCCAAGAAATCAAGGACACCATGAAAAGACAAAACCTAAGAATAATAGGAGTAGAAGAAAAAGAAGACATCAGGCTCAAAGGTCCGGAAAATATTTTCAAGAAAATTATAGAAGAAAACTTTCCCAACTTAAAGAAGGAGATGGCCATAAACATACAAGAGGCCTACAGAACACCAAGTAGACTAGACCAGAAAAGAAATTCTTCACGTCACATCATAGTCAAAACACTGAACCTACAAAACAAAGAAAAAAATTCTAAAAGCAGCAAGGGAAAAAGGCCAAGTAACATATGAAGGTAGACCTATCAGAATCACACCAGATTTCTCAACAGAAACTATGAAAGCCAGAAGGGCCTGGACAGAAATCATACAGTCCTTAAGGGACCACAGATTCCAACCCAGACTACTATACCCAGCAAAACTTTCAATCAACATAGACAGAGAATTCAAGATATTCCAAGACAAAACCAAATTTAAACAATATCTACATAGTAACCCAGCTTTACAGAAGTTACTAGAAGGGAAACTCCAAACCAAAGAAAACAACTACATCGAAGGAAACAGAGGAAATAGATAACTACACAACAAAAAAACAAAAGAAGACAAGCAATGAAACTCAGTGACACCACCAACACCACATCTAAAATAAGTAACAATTGTTGGTCACTAGTTTCTATCAACATCATCGGACTCAACTCCCCAATTAAAAGACACAAACTAACAGAATGGTTGCGGAAACAGGATCCAACATTCTGTTGCATCCAAGAAACACACCTATGCAACAAAGATAAACACTACCTCAGAGTAAAGGGCTGGAAAAATGTCTTTCAAGCAAATGGTTCCAGAAAACAAGCAGGAGTAGCCATCCTAATATCTAATAAAATAGACTTTCAACCCAAGTTAATCAAAAAAGATAAGGACGGCCACTATATTCTCATCAAAGGAAAAATCCACCAAGAGGACATCACAATTTTGAATATCTATGCCCCAAATACAAGAGCACCTAAATTCGTAAATGAAACCATATTAAAGCTTAAATCACACATTGATCCTAAAACCCTAATAGTGGGAGACTTCAACACTCCACTCTCACCAAGGGACAGATCAACTAGACAGAAAACAAATAGGGAAATAAAAACACTTACAGAGACCCTAAATCAAATGGACCTAATAGACGTCTACAGATCTTTTCATCCAAACTCAAAAGAGTATACCTTCTTTTCAGCACCGCATGGAACCTTCTCCAAAATAGACCATATAATTGGTCATAAAGAAAGCCTCAACAGATACAAAAAGATTGAAATAATCCCTTGTATTCTATCTGACCACCATGTTGAGCTGGACCTCAACAACAACAGAAATAACAAACAGCCTACACACACATGGAAACTGAACAACCTGTTACTCAACGACAGCTGGGTTAAGGAAGAAATAAAGAAAGAAATTAAAGACTTCCTAGAATTCAATGAAAATGAAGGCACAACATACCCAAATTTATGGGACACATTGAAAGCAGTGCTCAGGGGAAAATTTATAGCACTAAGTGCCTGCAAGAAGAAATTTGTAACATCACATACAAACAACTTAATGGCCCAACTGAAAACCCTAGAAAAAAAAGAAGCAGATACACCCAAGAGGAGCAGAAGGCTGGAAATAATCAAACTCAGGGCTGAAATCAATCAATTAGAAACAAATAAAACTATTCAAAGAATCAATGAAACAAAAAGCTGGTTCTTTGAGAAAATCAACAAGATAGACAAACCCTTAGCCAAACTAACTAAAAAGCAGAGAGAATCTATCCAAATCAACAAAATCAGAGATGAAAAGGGTGACATAACTACAGACACAGAGGAAATTCAAACAATCATTAGGTCATACTACAAAAGCCTATATGCCATAAAATTTGAAAATCTAAACGAAATGGACAATTTTCTTGATAGATTCCATCTTCCAACATTAAGTCAAGATCAGGTAGAAAGACTGAACAGCCCAATATCCCCCAAGGAAATTGAAGCAGTCATTCAGTCTCCCCTCCAAAAAAAGCCCTGGGCCAGATGGTTTCAGCGCGGAATTCTACCAGACCTTCAAAGAAGTGCTCACACCAATTCTCCTCAAACTATTCCACAAAATAGAAACAGAAGGTACATTACCAAACTCATTCTATGAAACAACAGTCACCCTGATACCTAAACCACACAAAGACCCAACAAAAAAAGAGAACTTCAGACCTATCTCTCTTATGAACATTGACGCAAAAATACTCAATAAAATACTTGCAAACCGAATCCAAGAACACATCAAAGATATCATCCACCACGACCAAGTAGGCTTCATGCCAGGCATGCAAGGGTGGTTCAACATACGGAAATCCATCAAGGTAATCCACCACATAAACAAACTGAAGGAGAAAAACCACATGATCATCTCCTTAGATGCTGAAAAAGCATTTAATAAAGTCCAACACCCATTCATGTTTAAAGTCTTGGAAAGATCAGGAATACAAGGCACATACCTAAACATAGTAAAGGCAATATACAGCAAGCCTATAGCCAACATCAAATTCAATGGAGAGAAACTTAAATCAATCCCACTGAAATCAGGGACAAGACAAGGCTGCCCACTCTCTCCCTACCTCTTCAACATAGTACTTGAAGTCCTAGCCAGAGCAATAAGACAACTAAAGGAGATCAAGGGGATACAGATGGGAAAGGAAGAGGTCAAAGTGTCACTATTCGCAGATGATATGATAGTATATATGAGCGACCCCAAGAATTCAACCAGAGAACTCCTCCAGTTGATAAACACCTTCAGCAAAGTGGCAGGATACAAAATCAACTCAAAAAAATCAGAATCCCTCCTGTATACTAAAGACAAAATGGCCGAGAAAGAAATTAGGGAAACAACACCCTTCACAATAGCCACTAACCACATAAAGTACCTTGGGGTGACACTAACCAAGCAAGTGAAAGACCTGTTTGCTTAAAACTTCAAGTCTCTGAAGAAAGAAATTGAAGAAGATCTCAGAAGATGGAAAGATCTCCCGTGCTCATGGATTAGTAGGATTAACATTGTGAAAATGGCCATCCTGCCAAAAGCAATCTACAGATTCAATGCAATTCCCATCAAAATACCAACTCAATTCTTTACAGACCTTGAAAAAAAGATTCTCAGCTTCATATGGAGAAACAAAAAACCCAGAATCTCCAAAACAATCCTGTACAACAACAGATCATCTTGAGGTATCTCCATCCCCAATCTCAAGTTGTACTACAGAGCAATAGTAATAAAAACTGCATGGTATTGGCATAAAAACAGAAAGGAGGATCAATGGAACTGCATAGAAGACCCAGAAATAAACCCACACACCTATGAATACTCGATTTTTGACAAAGAAGCCAAAACCATTCAATGGAAAAAAGACAGCATCTTCAACAAATGGTGCTGGTCCAACTAGATGTCCGCATGCAGAAAAATGAAAATAGATCTATATTTATCACCCTGCACAAAACTAAAGTCCAAGTGGATCAAAGACCTCAACATAAAACCAGATACTCTAAATCTGTTAGAAGAAAAAGTGGGGAACAGCCTAGAACTCATTGGCACAGGAGACAACTTCCTGAACAGAACACCAACAGCACAGGCTTTAAGAGCAACAATCAATAAATGGGACCTCATGAAACTGAAAAGCTTCTGTAAAGCAAAGGACACTCTCATCAAAACAAAACGCCTGCCTACAGATTGGGAAAGAATCTTCACTAACCCTTTATCTGACAGAGGACTAATATCGAGTATATACAAAGAACTAAAGAAGCTGAAAAGCAGCAAACAAAGTAATCCAATTAAAAAACGGGGAACAGAGCTAAACAGAGAATTCTCGACAGAGGAATATCGAATGGCAGAGAAACACTTAAAGAAATGCTCATCCTCATTAGCCATCAGGGAAATGCAAATCAAAACAACCCTGAACCTTAAAAAAAATGGAGGTGAGCCCAGGGGTACTGTCCAGCAATTCCAGACTCTGAAAGCAGAGGCAGGAAGATGGCTACACATTTAAAGCTAGCCTGGGCTACCTAGTGATTTCCTGACAGTCAGGCTACACGGTGATACCCAGTATCCAATTAATTAATTAATAGAATAAATAAATATTTTAAAAGGGAAATGAAAGATGGTCCAATGAAGGAAAAATATCACTTGGTCAATTTCTTCTTTCCAAACACAGCTTTATCCTGGTCTCACAGTTTGCCTACTTTTTGAACATTAACTTAAGCCAAATATATCACTGGTAATCAACATTTATTGGTAAGGAATCTGCTAAGTATATCAGAAAGAGTTCTCAGATCTGGAACACAGTAGTGGAGAAGGAAGAATTTCTGTCCTCAGGAATCTTATTCAAGCATTGGAAAAAAATAATCAACAAATGCACAAAAAGTGCAACGCCATCACAGTTACCAAAAACCAACAGCCTAGAGTTGTAGTTTCCTGCTAAGAATGCTACCTCTCCAGTGACACAGACCCCAGGATGCTGTAGCATCTTCGTTTTTGAGCAAACAAAGGAACTTCAGAGGTTTATTTTACATGAACAAAAGCACCCGATTTCACATAGTAAAAACAGGAAGGGCACAATTTTTAAATAAATCTGCTAATACTCCATTTTACATTTTTTAACACTTAAATTTAAATATCTAGGCTTTGATAGTTAGAAGTAACTGCGTTGGTTATATTTTTATTTAGAACATACATCAAATTTAAGCTTATGACAACACTGTATTAAACTATATATGAGTATAATTCAAAACCTGACATTGTGTCTAGCCACAGCTCTGGTATTTGAAGGTACATTTTGATACCAATTGAATTAAATAATTTTATATGAGTACTGCTTGCTTTTTTTTATACACAGGAACAGCATTACCCAAAGAAAATTGGTAATAGCCACTTTTAAGACCTAGCTAAATAAATATGCTTTATAAACAAGCAAAGCTTTCACAAAACCTTTAGGTTTCCAGTCCTAATCAACCCTTGTTCCAATTCCCCCATTCCCACAAATCATAAATACTAAATCATATAATTCTTTCTGGGCAATGTTTAAATGGAGTTGGCTGCCTGAGCAGGAAGTAAGCCAAGACATGACTGGGTTCAGGGCCCCGGGTGGTGCCTATGTTATATCAATAACTCCCATTCCCAAAGAACGAGTCGAGCGAGAATAAAGAGTGGCCCTGTCTTCCTCTGAGTTCTGCCTTGGCTCTGCGTGATCTTATGATGAAATGTGATGGAGAAAAGACTTCTTCCCTTTTCAGCTAAGAAGAAAGTCATTGTTTGGTGTGTAACGGAAATGTCACAACCACTAGAATCAGTCAGTGGCTGTGCCTTCTCACCTATAACTGAAGACTGGCTTTTCTTCCCTCACTCTTGGATAGGATTTAGACTTTATTCCAGAAGTTAAAAGTAGAAGGGAGTGAAAGAAAGTAAGCAATAGAATAAACTCCTCCAAAAACCTAGGAGGCTTTTTGAAATAGTAGCATCCTTTCTGTAAACCATTTAATGTTTGAGCCACTTCCTGTGTTAACTCAGATAATTTACTTCACTTTGAAAGTATTTTTCTTAACCTTTTCGTTGCAAGTAGATTAGTGATTAATATTGTATTGAAATTGCACAAACCACTTGAATATTATTAAAAAGTGTCAGGAAAAAATTATTTGGTCCCTAAAATAATCAACTACATTCTTCTCACCTTCCCTGTTGTGAGGAAAATGCAATTATCTGGTAGTACATGTGTCAGAGTATAAAAATGAGTTTAGACTGACTGTAAATAAATAGAAGAACATGGAAAATGCCACACTATCTCCTCCTTCCTAACAGATTCCCCTTAGCCTTGTACAATTAAACACTTGATACTTCACCTTCCCATTGTCTTTTCTATATAGACGGGCACGCCTCTTTTTAACTGATCAACACAAAATAAACAAACTACTGCCTTTTATAAAAAAGGAAAAGGGAAATACCTTAGTTAGAGTAAATGAGAATGCTTTATCACAACTAACTAGAATTTATATGTCTCTGCCTTTAGAAACTACCTTTGGGTTAGATGGCAGCTCCGTGGATAAAGGCCTGCTGTGGAAGCATGAGGATCTAAGTTCAGATCTTCAGAGTCCATCTAAAGGCTGATTGGTAACATTTCTGTAACCCTAGTGCTTATATAGTGAGATAAAAGGCAGAGATAGGAGGATCCAAGTGACTTGTCTCAAACAAGATGGAAGATGAGGCCGGACACCTGAAGCTCACTTACCCTCCACACATATACCATGGTGTATAGACACCAAGGTGTCTATATGCCTGTCCTCACACACAGGAGCATGTGTACACACATATACATATATTATACACACGCATACACACAGAGAGAGGGAGATTAAAATTTTTATCGGTGATGAAATAAATTGATTAAGGTAGGATAACAATCGAAAAAGCTAACATGCATTAGAAATTTCTTGAGTTTTATAACAGTGACACAGACTTAGTCATAGATAAGTAAGGGCAATAAACTTTACTCTATTTGAAACAAGTTCACAGAGGAAATGAAAACCCACCTTACGAAAGAAATTATAAGAGGCTGAATGATTCTCAATACCTTGTAGCTAGCGAGATTAACCAGATGCAAAATCTACACCGCCTTATTGCAGCTCAAATCCTTTAAGGCTGCAATATACAGTCCTAACACCGAAATGCTATGGGCTGCACTTACATTTTCATATTAAGATAAAGAATCATGGTTAGGGTCACTAGTTCCAACAGTTCCAAATGCATGTTTTAAGTATTTACTGACTGGTTTTGGATTTAGAGTCAGCAAGCGGGCTTGCCCCCCACAGCGCGCTCACCTTCACATTTCTGGGTTGTTTCACTCTGCTTGTGACCAGCGGGGCATCTGCACTCGAAAGATCCCACTGTGTTGATACAGTTTCCCCCCTGGCACAGTCCTGGAATCGCCTGGCATTCGTCAACATCTGCAAAGTAGAAAACATTTTCAACATATGCAAAACCGATTTCCAGGTGGCACCACTGTGCTTCTTTTATGTACCAGGGAGACAGTTTTTCCAGAACAGCAGGGTGAGGGGAGCAGACCTTGCCTGAGTGTTTGGTCTTTCACTTAGGTAGACATCTTTTTCTGGAAAGAGGTGTCTTCTGGAGACCTACCTTGCTGTGTCCTGTTGTGCTGTGACAATTTACTGTTTCGTTTTGAAACAGAATGCTTCTTACTGTGTGTTCTCCTGGTTCTGGCACCAAGTCTGTCCCTATGTGTCCCCAGTGTGTTTCTTTATGGGGCTCAGCATCTAAGGACTCATTCCATCTCTCTGCCATAGACACAGGGCATACATACATGTGCTATGGTTAAGAGAACTCTGTGCTCTTCAGAACTCCTTCAGCATCCTCCTAACTCATGAAGACCCCGTCTTTCTTCTTCCTTACTACTAATTTCCCACTTTTTTGCTACTACTATCTAATCTCTTAATTTTCTTTGATCTAACAATTGTAAAAATACAGTATTTTAGCTTACACTACTCCAATTGCTTGTTACTAAGCGTATTCACGGTTTTATTTCCTTGTCTGAAAGTTATAGATCTATTTATTTTAAGCAGTATTGTACTGGGGTTATCAACTTCTTATTTAAAACCTCGGTTTTAGATACTGTCATGGCCTTCTTCATCTTTCTACTGTTTATTGATTTCATCCATTTAAGAATAAATATGCCACAGTGAAATTAATGAAGTAATAATGAAAGTTATCAACAAATGAATATGAGCATTTCTAAGACACATCAAGTGAATTTCTTCAGTTAAAAGTGAAATGGAACTTATAACCTTAACTCAAAATGAAAGGCACTGGAAACAGTAAGTGTGCTGAGAAATATAAAATATATTTCTCTTATTTTTGAAAATTTAAAAGATAATTGTTGGCTGTATATAAAATGGCAAATAAAAGTAATGTATTTTGTAGGTTACAATGCATAAAGAATTAAAAAGTAAAGCAATAAAAAGTTAGAAGATAAGAATAGAAGAATTGGGGTGTAAAGTTACTATACTATAAAAATGGCTTGTTCATATTTGAAACACATCATGGGGAGTTAAATATGCAGATAAAACTAGAAAGTGAACAAAAGCATAGTTAACAATCCACTTGAAATAAAGCCAATGCAAACATTGCTAACCCAACAGAAGCAGGAAAAGGTAAACAATACAAAAGAAAGTAAAATACAGATTTTAGCTTGATAATATTCACATTTATATGAAATTTAAAGTGTGCAACAATCAAACTTAGAGGACTGAGACTGTAATATTTTATTCTGAAACATCAAGACCCAATTTTATGCTGTTCACCAAAAAAACCAACACCAAAACCAAAACAACAACCAAAAAAATACTTTGAAAACTTAAAAAGTAGGAAGCCAAAGTTAAATGAAGTAATTACTGGTCACAAGCAGCAAATGCAATCACCAGGAATTAAACTCTAATACATGATTCTAAAAGCCTCATTAATTCAGGAATGCAATATAACATCTTTAATCTGACAAAAGCCATACACAAGAAACCAAAATAAAACAAAATCTATAAACATGTTAATATGATATAGTTAATATAATAAATAAATAATAAAATGATATAAAATAGTTAACATGCTAAATAGAGATTTTTAAAAGTCTTTTGTTGAGAGTGTTTGAAAATCATGTCCTTCCTTACCTGTTTATTTCCTTGAGACAGGGCCTTGCTATATAAACCAGGCTGGATTAGAACACATTGTGGAGCCCATTAAAAATTTCATTTTATATCTATGTAAATTTGATTTGACTTCTTTACAGGCAATAACTATGTAACTGGGTAAATTTTTATGGTAAACCTTATACATAAAATAAATACATTATAAAAAAACTGTGAAAAGTTGCTACAATCAATTCAAACTGAAAGTTTAGTAAAGCTGACAAGTGATACATATTTCATTGTAAGATTAAAAAAAGTGTCATCACAAACATTCACAATTGCAGAAACACAGCACACAGAGAAATACCCATTGTTATAAATTTGCAGTCTTCTTCTTAAAGAAAATTTTTAATAGGAGACCATATAAAGTGGGTGTTTGTGTATTTAACAAACATAAGATACTGGGTATGGTGAAACACCCCTTTAATCCTAGTCCTTGGGAAGCAGAAGCAAGTGGACCTCCACAGGTTTGAAGCCAGCCTGGTCTATATAATGAGTCCCATGCCAGCCATGAGATCTGAACAAAAAGGGTAAGGCCCCTGTGGCCAGATTTTTCAGTTCTGTTGCTCTCCTTGTGATGAGAATGATACTCCAACCAAGGACCATGAATGAAGATAAGCTAGAACTCCTGCAAAGATGTAGTCCATGGCAGCTCAGTCTCTAAGTGGGTTCCTTAGTAATGTGAACAGGGACTGTCTCTGACATGAAATCAGTAGCTGGCTTTTTGATCACCTCTTCCTGAGAGGGGAACAGCCTTACCAAGCCACAGAGGAAGACAATGCAGCCAGTCCTGATGAGAACTGATAGGCTAGGGTCAGGGGGAAGGGAAGGAGGACATCCCCTATCAGTAGACTTGGAGAGGGGCATGGGAGGAGGAGATGAGGAAAGGATGGTGGCATTGGGAGGAGACGAAGGAGGGCACTACCGCTGGGATACAAAGTCAATAAACTGTAATTATTAAAAAATAAATAAATTAAAAAGGTAAGGCTATACTTTATGTCTTCTGTGTCTTTCTTTTTTCTGTTACAGCTTGTGTGTCAGTTTCCATGTCAGAGTTTCCTATTATTTTCAGAAAAACCCACAAACAGGGCATCTTTGTGGGTATGAATTGGAGACTTCAAGCTTACAAAAGACTTAGCATACTTTTAACATGTCTATAAAACTAGTGATAACAGTCCAAAGAAAGTTTGTATTGAAGTCAAACATCAGGGTGTTTTAAAGTCTCTCTGGCTCAAACGAAAGTCGACTGAGAAGTAAAATACAGGACAAAATGTTTAGATACTGGGTAGCTTGAAGCATTAAGGCTTCATTATTGTGAAAAGCCCTACACTCCCATTCTTATTACAAAAAAGTAGACAACGTCCCTAGGCACTTCCTTTCCTGGAAGACAAATGAGAGGGATATCATAAAATAAGCTGAAGCATGAGGCCAGATTACACAGGGTATCGTCATCCATCTTTTAAAGTGTGGGGTGGAAAGACATTTGACATGACAGCATACATTGCATAGTTGTTTAAAATGCATTTTCCTAAGAGGGAGGGAAAAAGCCCTTTATTTAGGAAGCCTCCCAGACTATACAGCTTTACAGTTTCCTTAGTTTTTTTTTTTTATAGAAAAAAGCAACTGCCATTTACCATTTTTATAGTTTGTACAAAAAAAGCACTTTTAAAAATGAAGCCCCTCTAGCATCAGCCATCTTATACCTGTCTATTTTAAAATAGTTTGCATAATTATTAGTTTTCATTTTGTCTGTTAAGCGTTCATTAAGCAGCAACATTCTGACATTTAAAGCTGTGGCAGTGAAACCCAGGGCTTTCATAGCTAGTAGGCAGAATTAGCCGAGTGGATTTCACTGTAAAGTAGGAAGATTTTTATATTGAAAGCTGATATCTCATATTCATTCTAGTGTTGCTAATTATACTCTCCTCCCTGGAGAAAGTTAGATACCATATTTTGAACTGGTGAAAAGCTTTAAAGGAGAGTCATAATAATAGTGCAAAGAACATTTTAAACAAAGTTTTACCACTTTTGATCTTTGAAAATGAAAAAAAAAATTCCTAATTTTCCTAAGTCAGGAAAATACAGGAGTTTGATCTATACCTTGTGACTCCATTCTCCTAAGTATGCTATCTTAGGGGTGGCTTAAAAATACTTCTTTAAGCCAGGCATGGGAGCTCATACCCCAGATCTTAGCATTTGAGACCTGGGAGCAGGAGGAACAGAAGTTAGTGAGATAAAGAGTGAGAACTTGTTCCAAAATAAACAAAAAAAAGTCATACTCTCAAAGAACCATACATGGTATCTTTTAGGTGGATGAGGCTAGTAGTTGAAAGAAAAGAGTGCATTATAACAAAGTAAAATGGAAATAATTAATTTAGAAGCACACACCAGTACTGTCTGTAAAAACAAGAGGGAAGCCCAGACTTGCCAACCACGTCCTCAAAACCTCAGACAAGCAACAGCTGACAATTAATTCTCTTGTACCCAAATTGCATGCAAAGATTTTGTAGAATTAAGGCAAATATTTTGAAATGTGAGCCTCACTTAACTGCTTAACTGGTTATAAACAATGTAACAAAGCTCTGTTAATTAGTTTATGAAAATGCACTCCCCAATTTGTCCAAGAACTCTTGTCATAAAATAACAAAATCGTCAAAAAAAAAAAAAAATAGCACAGGGTGGCACGTTTTCAGTTTATGCCCAAATATGGAAAAATGTACCCAATGGTATAGCGAAAAAGGAGGGTTCATTTATAGACATAGGAACCAAATACAAGAAAACAATTATATTCGACCATGTTTATATCAGAACATGTGACGCCAAAACAGCTTTACTCATTTTTCTATGTGTATGAGTGTTTTGCCTGCATCAATGTGCACATGTTCTTGCAGTGCCTGTGGAGGCCAGCAGAGGGAACTGTCTGCCCTAGAACTGGAGTTATAGATGGGTGCCGGGAACGGTTCAGGAACTGAACCTGAGCCTGAACGAGAAGGTGGCATGACGCCTGAAGCTGACTTTAAAACAAACAAACAAACAAACAAACAAATAAACAAACAGATATGCTCGCTCATGGGATTCTTACTATCTTCTCAGTCAAGTTCTGTGTTTTTCAATCAGTAGAAGCCTTTTTCTCTACCTGATAAAATTTTTCTTTGTCATTTTTGTGGAGTTTTTTAGTCTCTTTCATCAGTTGTCTTTGTCTGGCTTCCAATGTCAGGGTTTTCCCATTGCTGCCTATACTCTGACATAACTAACCCGGGATCTAGTTCTCAGTAAGTTCAAACACAAATTATACAGCTTTCAGGATAATGATACACACACACACACACACACACACACACACACACACACACACACACAGTTTAGAAAGTTCCCTCTGTGCAATGGCTTCCCAACCATTACCAGAAATCATCACTGATTTTAACTATTGCTTCAGAATTTTATTTAGAATTGTGAGCTGTTCTTCGTAAGCATCCTCTTGGTACTTTCGCCAGGCTGGAACAGGGGATTAGCCAGCTCTCTTTAATAGGGGTCCCTGTGATTGAGAATGTTTTAATGCTTTGGCTTGTGTGGTATTGGTGTTAACAGAATGTTTATTTCAGATTAGACTTGTTAATTATGTGATTACTTTTGTCAATGTAAACAGTTAAGATAAATGTGCTTTGGCTATCACTTTCTTTATGAATTTATTCTAATCGAGATAGTAACAAAATCACCTTTCAACCAAGAACTAGAATTTAATAAACAAATAAACAAATTCCATCACTATATTTTCAAGTTTTAGAACAGGCAGAGACATCTAAAAGTTCAAAGCTTAACTATCTTAACTAGTTTAATTAATAATTATGTTACTTACATCTTAGTCTGACTAAAGATTTGACGTGGATACATTCATTTAGAAGTATAAAATACAAAACTCTAGGTATTGATCTTAAGTAAAATATCACTTATAGTTAAAATATATGCATGTTTTTACATAAAAACACTAGCTATAAGAAAATAGTTTATGCATGCAAATAGCTGTTTTTCTATAGAACAGGAAGTTCATCAACATTCCTGGAATGATTTTTCATTTACATGTTTTATGATAGCTTAAATGTAAGGGGCAACATGAGCTAACTTAGGCTCCTTAGTACAGTATAGAATGGAGACAGAACACCGCTAAGTGTGGGTGAAGGATGGAGACAGCACACCACTGAGTGTGGAGAGAGGACCAGCGCTCACTCTGCTCTCCACACCAAAGGAGTCAAAGATTGCTAAGCACCCTGGGAAGGCACACCTGACACGGAATATCTAGATCTAGAATGTTATTGTAGAAGCAGTTAAGACTTAAAAAACAAAATAAAGATCTTCCTGTTTTCCCTGCAAACAGAGTCACCCCCCAGCCCCTTCTCAGACATTTCTAAAGCCTTGATTCTGCGCACTTTGATAGCAACTTAACCACGTGGGGTCACAGTGGAATTTTTCCACTCATGGCATCATGCTAGTGCTCAAAGTGCTTTTGGTTTGTGGAACATTTGGGAATTTTGATTTTTTTTTCCAGCTCAGGGATGCCATCCCTGTACCCTTTAACAACACTCTAAAACTAGCAAAAATCTTTTGAGGGATAATTTACCAAACTGTGCAGAATCCCCACGGTTTATTGGCCAATGAGCTAAGGTTGCAATGCACTCCTTCAGCTGTAATTTTGGCTCTGAGGACACCGATCTACTTAGCACCCCGAGACATTAATCCATTGGTGCTGATGCATCTTCACTTCTGACACAACCCGCTGGCTTCAGCTGGAAACCTTCAGCTCTCACCTCCCACACGATTTACGTCAAATATCTTCACCTACTTCACGTGTCTCAAATGGAAGCAACAGCATTTCCAGCAATAATGCAAAAGGCATCTCAACTCCCATTCAACAACTTGCTAGAAAGAGTATTTCAAGGACTGAAAACTGGAGTTGGTACAGATGATATCGGAGAAGCAGCCAATGAACAGCAAAGGGCTCTGCTGGCTGAAAATGAATGGAACTAACTAGTGAGAAAAGGACCATTGTAGGTCACTTGGGTAGGGCTCTGTGCTGTAGGAGCCTTGGGTCTCAGATCTATGAGAGCCACTTATGAGGCTGGGGAGTCCCAGAAGATCATCTGGAGAGAAAGACATCATGGATGATGAGGAGTGAAAAGAAATCAGTCTCTCCAGAAGAATTGTGTGTGTAGTGTGTGTGTGTGAGTGAGTGTGCAGAAAAGGTTGTGCCTCCTGGATACAGAGAGTTGCTAGCCGCCTTAATGCATTATATGTTTTAAGCTATCGTTTTAAAAAGTTCCTTTACTTTTCATCTTCTTCCCCTGCATTAATGCCACGAGTTGAAGCTTTCTTTGGCCACTAAAACGTAAACTATAAATATACACCACCTCTAATCAGATCTCTCAGCAGGACCCACCTTGTGGCAATGGGCACTGAGTCCACAGTTCCCACCCGCAGTTCCACGTTTCCTGATTCCACTCAAAGAGGTGACCCATGTGGTGGCAAGCCTAGTTTACCCACCTTGGCACGCTCCGGTTCGAATGTTGGGGATAAAACCCCGGCGGCAGGGCTGAGGCTGGGCGGGACACATCTCACAAGGATGACCCCAAGCTCGTCCAACGGTGGCACAGCACAGCGTCTTTGTGCAGACAATGCCCGTCAGCTGTCCCTGGCACATCTGATTATTGACTTGTGTGAAACACGGGCCTGTCCTGTAATCTGGAAGGAGAACGAAGAAGGAAAGGCGGCTTTTATTATGATCGTGTACCAATCTTAGACCCCGCTACCAAATGCAGAAACCAGAAACTGTTCCTTCTGAGCAAAGCACCTAAGGACAGAAGAGCAGTGCATTTCCTTTAGAAAATTTATAATTTTCCAATCATGAGGCGTGTATTAAGGGACCACAGAGGACTTAGCACCAGGCATTGCAAATGGGTGGCTCCTGGCTCACAGATGTGCTTTCTTGGCTTGGATCATTCTAAAGAATTAGAATTCATAGCAAACATTGTATAAATTGTATAAAACATTGCACGGAAACTTGTATTTCAGGCTTTCCTTGAAAAACTGGACGTTCTAGCTGTGCTAAGCCCAGCATGCCACACAACATAAGATGAAGAGCTTTTCCTGCCAAGGATCCTCCTACTTTAACCTTAACCCTTAATTCTCATTCAAATGCCCTCCCTGGGCTCTGAAGGCATCATCACTAAGGTAACTCCTCCTTACCCAGCAAGTATTTTCTTTTCAGACACATGATCAAGAGTTTAGAATGCCAAAGTAACTTGAGGAAGATAGATTTTGCATAGTAAATCTATATTTGGGCTGTCCAAACAGTGCATAAATAGGTCTAACAAGCTGACATCCATCTCTGTATCAGTCTGTAATTGCATGGTTAGCTCAATTAGGAAGAAAAAAAATACTAAGAAAGGCCTGCTGTCATAGATTCTTTTCAGGCAAAGTTAGTGTTATATTCTCTTTTCTCTCTATCAGATGGCCATTGTCCTGCACTGCTATAGACGATGACCAAAGTCTGAGTAAATTCGTGCATGATTGGCTCATGATGTACAAGTACTCCTTCAACCTTCCTATGGGCTCATGACTCTTATGAGGACTCTCCATGTCATCCCTACACATCCAAGTGTAAGGTCTAGAGCCAAGGTATCTCTGTGTTGCTTTATAGCCCATCCTTAGGCACACTGATCCAGAGTCAGCATATTTAACACAGGGTTCAAGAGATCCATATGCATCTCAAAGCTTGAGGGATGAATCACACTGAAGGCGACTCAAAGGCTGGCTCTGGGCATTTCCAGTCTACTTTCCTCAACACTGTAAATTTACTTCCATAAACATTCTAGGCATCCTTAAACATTCTTGTAGACAAAACTGAACCACCAACAAGACAGCCTTTGAGTGTTACTGGCGCTGATTTGCAAGATGTGAAAACAAGGGAAAAGTCAGTTTCCCAATGACCAATGGATGTAAGGCCCTGGCTGTGTAAGGAGAATACATATAAAAAAGTTCTCTTTCCAGAAAGACTATATCTCGTTATTGACCAACTCTTGGGAACATAAGATGTCTCTTGGGCTTTCATTTCAAAGATTACTGGTATGATTTTTTATGAAAAGCTTCCACCATGAAAATCAAACTTGGAGAGCAATGACATTCAGAATGACATGCAGAATGTTCTACAGCATATAAAGGCTGCGCATGATCAAACAAAACTGAAAACCACATAAAGCTGTGTTTAATGAAAAAATGAGGCTTCCTCATAAACAAGAAATGGATATTTTAAAAGTTCAGTGTATTTGAGAGTTAACATACTGATAAGTAAATTCAACATAATGAAACAAAATCTAGAGCAGGCATTTTGGCACAAGCTGGGCTAAAGTTCTTATACTCTTGCCGCTCAACCTCCACAAAAATAGCTCATTTTAATCCTTCATAAGAACAGCAGATGTACTGGTTTCAAACTGCATTCTTGAAGAATATTCTTTTATGCATAAGGGAAGATATACTAACCTTACAAATAAGCATTTGCCACGTCATAACTTTTTAAAATCTTCATAAAACCCATGTTTGGCCATTCTAAAAATTGGGTTTGTGGTTTTCGATTATATCAAGTTCTGGACATGTAGGAAAACCCCATTTCTTACCAAAAGATGATAAAATTATGATGTCTCAAGATGCAGGCATAAATACTTATCTTCAAAATATTTAAGGTTTTCAGAACCCCAAGGAAGAGGCCTATCGGGCCTTCCTCTAACCCATCCTCAAGCAAACCAACTGTCCAGGAGACCCATCCCTCTATCTAACCACAGTACCTCCTTAAAATGAGGGCCTCTTAGCATAGTCTCCATGGACATAAACCGCTGTGTGCCCTTCGCAAATGGCCTTTCTGGTGGAATGAACTAATGTAGGCTAATGCAGATAACCCTAGGTTCCCTTCCCAATAACGGGTTTCCTTCTTCTTTCCCCTGTTGTTTATACTTTCCTCTACACCAGCTGTGTAGAATCTTTTTAAAAAATTAATTTATTTGTATTCAACTTTACATCCTGATTGTAGCTCCAACCCTCCTCACCTTATAGTCCCAGCCTTCCTCCCTCCCCTCTCCCCTATTCCTCAGAAAAGGGAGCCCCCCCTTCTCATCCACCCCAGCTCATCAAGTTGCATAAGGACTGAAAGTTCCCTCTTCCCTGTGGCCTGGTGAAGCAGTCCTGCTAGGGGAAAGTGATTAAAAAGCTGGCATGAGAATCCATGTCAGATGCAGCCCACCCCCGTTCCCCTTTTTCTTACCTGAGGACCCACATGAAGTCTAAGCTGCCCCTAGGCTACATTTTTGTAGGAGGGTTTAGGTTCAGTCTATGCATGGTCCTTGGTTGATGCTTCAGCCTCAGCAAAGCCCCTCTGGGCCCTGGGCTCTGTTGGCCTTTTTGTGGAGCTCCTGTCATCTCCATGTCCTTTTCTCTTTCCTCCCACTTTTCCACAAGACTCCCTAAGCATTGCCCAATGTTTGGCTGTGAGTCTCAGCATTTGTTTTAAGGCATTGCTGGGTAGAGCTTCTCAGAGGACAGCTCTGACAGGCTCCTGTTTGCAAGCTTAGCATAGTATCCTTCATAGTGTCATGGGTTGGCTCTCTTCTATTGGGTGGGTCTTTGGTTGGGCCAGGCATTGAGTGGACATTGCTTCAATTTCTGCTCTATCTGCTCTGTCTTTATCCTTGCACATCTTGTAGGTAGGGTAAATTTTGGGGAGAAGTTTTCATGGGTGGGTTGGTTTTTCCCTCCCGCTACTGGGAGACTTGTGGAGTTAGAAGGTGTCTCCTATGGCCTCTGCTACTAGGAGCCTCTGCTTGACTACCCTTCATCTCCTCCCAGGAGCCTACCCTGACTAAGATCTCCGGCTTGTCACAGAGCTACCCCCACCCTCAGTTTTTCTTTTCTCTACAGGCCTTCTGTCCTCTTGCTCTTGCTCTCCTCAGGCATGATCTCCACCTCTTAACTCTCTGTGCCCCTTCTCCTACCTTGTTCCCTTACTTCAACCATTACCCCTGCCTATTCTCTTTCCCCTCCTGAGTGAGATTTCTGCATTCCCCCCTGGATCTTCCTTATCAAGTATCTTCTTCAGGTCTGTGACTTTTAGTTTGTTTATCCTGTACTATATGGCTGAAATCTACTTATAACTGAGTACATACCATGTGTATCTTTCTGGGTGTGGATTCTCTCTCAGGATGATCTTTTCTAGTTTCATCCATCTGCCTGAAAATTTCATGATTTCTTTGTTTTTAATAGCGGACTAGTATTCCATTGTGTAAATGCACCACAGTTTCTTTATCCATTCTTTGGTTGAGGGACATATAGGTTGATTCCACATTCTGGCCATTACAAATAAAGCTGCTATGAACAAAGCAGGGCAAGTGTCCTTGTTGTATGGTGGAGTGTCTTTTGGGTATATACCCAGGAGTAGTATCACTGGGTCTTGAGGAAGAGCTTTTCTCAATCTTTTGAGAAAGCTGCAGACTGATTTCCAAAGTGGTTGTACAAGTTTGCATTCCCACCAGCAATGGAGAAATGTTCCTCTTTCTCCATACCCTAGCCAGCATGTGCTGTCACTTGAGATTTTGATCTTAGGCATTCTGGCTGATGTGAGATGGAATCTCAGGGTCTTTTTGATTTGCATTTCCCTGATGACTAAGGATGTTGAGCTTGGTATTTTGCTTTCTCACTAAATTGCCTTAAAGTTTAAATTCACAGTCTCAGCTCTGCATGCACTAACTGCCAATAAGCAAAACAAGAACAATCAATGCTGCATACTGAAATGGAATTTACATTCCTGGTAAGATTAAAGTATCCTTTTCCTAAATTCTACTTGTACCTTGGCTATGCACAAGGATCTTGACATTGCTTTAATTGATTGCTTGTTGATCGCGTATTCTCCTTACGAAAATTTCACCATAACGAAATATTACTGTATACTCCAGGAACCATAGGGAGTCCCAGTGGGAACAAAGCATAGGAGTTTCATTAGCTTAGTCTGTTGGAGGCAATGGGTGGGAAACTGGTAACTTACTTCTTGGGATATGCCCAATAAAAACTGCTAATAATTAGGCTGTGGCCTAATTATTATTGTCGTTTTTATTTCCTAATACCTAAGTGAAATAGCACTGTCTGAGAATTTTATGCAATTTTATTTAATATTTATCTTTTTGTCTTGTTTTGTTTTTTGGAGACAAATTTTCTCTGCGTAGTCTTGGCTGCCTTGGACTTGCTTTGTAAACCAGGCTGGTCTCAAACTCACAGAGATCAACCTGACTCTGCCTCCCTGAGTGCTGCGGTTATGGATGTGCACCACTGCGCCTGGCTTATCTTATTGTTTTCTTATACAGGTGTGCAATTGCACAAATAAAAGTCGGAGGGAAGAGACATCTGTGCCACAGCTCATATATGGAGGTGAGAAGAAAACCTTGTGTACTCAACTTTCTTCTCCCCAATTTATGTGTGTCCTAGAAATAAAACTCAGGCCCGTAGGCTTTTGCCTTGGCGTAGCAAGCTATTTTAGCTGCTGAAGCATCTTCCTGGCTCTTTATTTTATGCTCTTGCACATTAGGGCAATTAGCAAACTCATGAAAAAAAAATCGACAACCTCTTGCATTTCTTTCCTCTCCAAACAACTTAATTGAAGTATATTACATGTTGCAAATATATCTATCTTAAATATACAATTATATAATTTGCGGTGCCTTTATTGAAATGAGCAACTATTATCACAATCTAGTTCTGGAATATTATTGTTACTTCCCAACATTCCTGAAATCTATTACCAGCCCAATCCTAGACAACAGTTCTCCAGGCCCTGTCACTACAAATTTGCATTTTTGAGACAATTCAAATAAATAAATGACCTCATAGGCCTGAATCTGCATGTGGGAATTATCCTTTAATGAGTGAGGCAAAACGCTCTAGAGCCTGATGGAGGAGGGCTAGGTTACAGAAATGCAAGCATCTATAATGGTAGAGGAGATGCAGCGGAGATGAGAGAGGGGATTAAAAGAACAAAGTGGGTGTAAAAAAAGCCATAAAAATACCCAGTACCAAGTGATAAATATGGATCTATTTGCATTCTTCTACATGCAGACATCTAGTTAGACCATCACCATTTGTTAACAACGCTTCCTTTTTTTCCATTGTATGGTTTTGGCTTCTCCATCAAAAATCATGTGTCTGTAGGTATGCAGGTTTATTTCTGGGTTTTTTTTTTCAGTTCTATTGTTCAAATTGTCTTTTTATATGCCAGTACCATGAGGTTTTTATTACTATTTCTCTGTAGTACGGCTTGAAAGCAGGGATGGTAATGCCTCCAGGAGTTCTTTTATTGTACAGGATTGTTTTAGCTATCCTGGGTTTCTTATTTTTCCATATGAAGTCGAGAATTGCTCTTTCAAGGTTGGTAAAGAATTGTGCTAGAATTTTGATGGAAATAGCATTGAATCTGTAGATTGCTTTTGGCAGGATGCTCATTTTTACTATGTTAACCTTACCAGTCCATGAGCATGGGAGATCTTTCCATCTTGTGATATCTTCTTCAATTTCTTTCTTCAGAGACTTGAAATTCCTGTTATACAGGTCTTTCATTTGATTGGGTAGAGTTGCCCCATGATATTCTATATTATTTGTGACCATTGTCAAGGGTTTTGTTTCCCCAATTTCTTTCTCAGCCTGTTAATTTTTGTATCCAGCCACTTTGCTGAAGATGTTTATCAGCTGCAGGATTCTCTGGTTGAAGGGGGCCACTTATGTCTACAATCATATCATCTGTGAATATCAATACTTTGACATATTCCCTTCCACTCACACAAAAAGCCGGGTGTGGTTGTATGCATCTGTAAATCTGTAATCCTGGTGAAGGTAATAAAAATAGTAGGATAGAATTACTAGGAACTGGAGCTTGTTAGTCTGTCAGTGTAGCCAACCAGTGATCATCAGGTTGAGTGAGAGATCAAATTTCTAAAAATAAGTCAGACAGGTGATAGGAAGGGGGAAAACGGAAAAAACAGGGAGAGGGAAACGAAGAGGAATAAACAACACTAAGGATGTTTGAGAAAGCATCAGGGAATCATATTATTTATATATAGGCAAAATTACACATAATGTATATAAGTAGATAGATAGATAGATAGATAGATAGATAGATAGATAGATAGATAG
>NW_026596040.1:19364889-19436185 GCF_907164565.1 Psammomys obesus
TAGATAGATAGATAGATAGATAGATAGATAGATAGATAGATAGATAGATAGATATGCAGGTGCTCATACACACTCATATCTTAAATGAGATTAGGTGATGTGGGCTTATATGTACTCTCTACAAAAGCACAGACTACTTACTTAAGAAAAATTTCAGTGCCAGGTATGAGAAGCCTTTGTTCAAGTTGTTGGTCAGGATGGTCCAAATGTTTATCCAAACAACGTAGGCTATAGCTGTTGCCCTTGATTCAACCCTCTGAGGTTGAAGGTAAATCCCTATTGCTGAAGACACCATACACTTCAGACATTGGACTTCTGATCTGATAGCTTCCTCCCCGAGGACCAGCTCTCACAGTACCAGAAGACACCATTCAAAATGCCAAAGGAGGAGAGCAATCACAGCCCTGTCCAGCTGTGACATCTACGAACCATAACGATGACCAACATGACAAGATAACAGTAAAGGTCCAGTAATGGCATGCATCTCGCTGGTAACCAATAACTCCCTAGTTGGACCCCAGGCCCCTTCCACAAAAAAGGAGTCATAACTGGTGCTAGGACCTTAGCCAACCATCCAGTGCTAGTGAGGTCATGGATGCTGGCAGACCACGCACTAATGCCACTTTGCTAAATCAGCAAAATTCCTAACTGTATTCTAAGTACTTTTCATGAGAGCCACGGATAACTGGAGTTCTCAGCCTTCATCAAAGAAGCTTCTCTTTACAGCAGAGAACCACTGCTGGTCATAATGCACAGATCAACGGGGATTCTAGCCCCGACAGACACATTTACAACACAACTCTGCACCTAAATCCCAGGGTGTATCGTGGGTGGGGGTGGGGGGAGCCAGAGGCCCATGAAGACTCCTGTGAGAGTTATCTCCTAGAAGTGAGAATGATGCTGCATCGATGATACTGCAACCATATGGCTACCTAAACAACAACATCAACAGACATGCTCGTGTGCAAGTGGAAATTTCACCCCTAGAGGAAGACCTACAGACAGCAATGGCTGCTGAGAGGAGGACAATTAGTCTCTCCCGAGAATAAGCCCCACACACACGACCATCCAGTACAAAATGGTCAGCCCTGACAACATACATGTATGCAACAAAAAGGATATTTACGTACACATGTGTGTTACAAAAGTAATAAAAAAAGAGGCTACTCATCTGGGAGTGAGTAAAGTAGAAAACATTGGAGACATTGAAAAGGGGGAAAGAAAGGGAAAAATGATATAATTATATTTTAATTAAACTAAAATAAAAATTAAAAAAATAAAGTGCTGATTTTCTCCATATCCACACACACTTTAAACCACAATGCATATACCACAAATACATATACACTACCCAACATGTGTCTATGTACAGACAAAATCCAGAAATCAATAAAGTAGGCAGTCTTACACAGTTCTAAGTGATGAGGGAAAATAGTCACCGTGACATCAATTTATCAGTGGCCTGGGATGCTAGAGTATCATTTATGTGGCTCTCAGCTAAATACAGGTAAGCACACATCTGGACAGACCATCCAATGTATAATTTAAGGACACTCTGACACATATAAATGGCATATCTTAGGATTGTACAACAGGGTGTCCCTCTGTGAGGTCTGACCTGACTTCAATTCAGACAGAACATGTAAGGTATCCATTATCAGTTCGGTATAGAAAAGAACCAACTGATCCTGAAAACTGTTTGGAAAAGTAAGCTTTCCAATCAATTTGTATGGCTTTTAGACCTATGCAAGTAGGTATTTCAATTTTTAAAAACAAAAACAAATGTAACAAACGGTCAAGTGATCATCTTGTGGGGCGACTGTACATTGTGTGGACAATGAAAGATTTTGTAATGTGAGTGTAAGGATCCTAGCTACGCAAACCTCTTCTCATGGTAATGGACTGTTTGGCAGCAATGACAAGTAAAGGTGCAACCCACCATGGCACCATTAAAAACCTAACCATCATATGAGCCTCAGTTTCTGAACCCGCAGAGCAGAGAATTTCAGAAATTAGATGAGATGATAAAACATCTCTAGTTTAAGAGACTATCATACAGTTCTTCACTGCAGGTGTAATTTTGAATAAAGTTAAGGTTAAGTAAAATCAAATTAACTATTATTGTTGTTATTGGTGATGGCTCAGCATCTTCAGATCTTAAGAATTTTTAGAATTAAGCTCAGGAATGTTTAAGAGGGTTATGGTCAACGTTGAATTATAATATTTTCTTTAAGGTATCTTCAAACACAGGCATATAACACTAGCAACATATGGTCTCTTCTCAGAGGCTGCCCATCATCCAGAAGCTAAAATAAACTTTAAGTGACTTTATTTAGAGTTGTGATTTTTAAATTAAGATGTCACTATGCTTACAAATGGAATTATATTATTTCAGTGAATTTCATGTTTTTCCAAATTTTTATGCTTGTACATTAATATTTGCAGATTTGAGTTTATTAGCTTGGGAGAGCGGAATGCTGGATGGGTTTGTAAGGTGTACATCTTAATCATTTAAGGAGGACGGACAACAGACTTGGGTCTGTGATAAACTTGAAATACAAAGAACAGCTGATAAGGTAGAGTAGTGTTTCAGGAACTAAGTATAAAAGAAAAGCAAACGCTACTTGAAGTTCCCTTGAAACGACTACTAAAATCTGTTAACATTTCAACCCTCAATATATGTCATCCAGTGTATTAATGCTTACGCCAGCAGTATTTGCAATCATCCAACGGTAGGGGCAACCCAGTGTTCCACTGACAGGTGAATGAATGAGCGAAATGTGGAAAATCCATACAACAGAGCATCATTTACCCTCACAGAAGGAGCGAGATACAAGCACATGAAATGAATCAGTCACAAGAGGGTCTGGAACAACAGGATCCCACTAACGTAGGCAACTGGAACAGCCAAACGCATAACGTCGGAAATTACATTGGTGGTTGTCGGGAGCCGAGAGAAGTGGGTGGGAGCTGGAGTCTAAGCAGCAAGGAGACTTCAGCTTCGAAGGGCTGTGTACAACCTACGCACATATACGTGTGTACAACAGAACAAACATAGCGTAATTTATATGTATGAGCATCATCTTAAAATAAATACAATCATAAGAAATGATTACACATCTCACTTTGGTTTCCCAAAGGTAAGACTCCAACTGACTCCTTATAGCAGGCGTCATGACCGCTCGTGCCTGAGGTCGACACTGAAGATTTAATTCATGATGAGTGACCACAGCTACAGTGCATTTTATCACTAACATAGACTTTATTGAACACATCAGTGGGATGAGTATTTGGCATAGAAGGACCAATTTTTTTGATGCTAACATCAAAGGCCACTTTAGAAATAAAGAGGCATGAATGAACATTAGGTGCTGGCCAATGGCACAAACAAAATTCCTATCATTGCTGCCACTTTCCATAAAGATGAAGGCTCCTAAAATTCATGGCCTCTGTGCTTGAAGTGTGTGCTCCTGTGTAAAATCAATTAACTCACTTAAAGAATAGCACAAAAAGTGATGTAGATCAAAAGCTAAATGAGATTAAACAGAAGAATAAAGCCACTGTTGAAACAGAGGGTTGAAAAGATAAAAAACATTTTGACCTGGTTAATGAGGAGGAATGGACTGACTTGTACTGTGAAAAGTTGCTCATTCACAAGTCTAATTAACAACGGACTAATTTTATGGTTCCTAAGAAAGATGTGGAACATACCTGAAGGTATTTTAGAGAAAAATGACATATGCTCACAAAATATGTATACATATTCAAGGAAGAACAAAACCACTGGACACATGGCACTTGCACAGATCTGACATGTTCCTCGCCTCAAACACGATAAGGTCCTTAAGAGTGGATTCTGGCGGAAATAAATAAAATTTCCTCCACATTTTGCCGAGGGGTACATCATATAACAGGACATTGTTGATGCCACTGAAATCTCTGCCATATCAATGGTTCCTGGGTGACATAAACTACCACTGCTCCTGAGTCAGGCAAGAGTGTGATACATTTATCACACTCTCTCAGAAGCGAATCAACTATCTGACATGTGATCCCCAGCATGACCTTGCTCCAGAGGCATTAGGATTTCCTGAACAGACAAAAATCATCCCATGTTTCCTTACTCCAGGTTTCATTATCCTGAACATCAGGGAAATACTGGAAGAGGAAGAACACTGTCAGAGGACTAGCAGGTGTGACCAGGCCCTGCTTGGACATGATCTGTACTGCTGAAGTGAACCCTCCCGATTCTTCAACTGACTTAAGGATCAACACCAGGGAAGAGTCAAGAGCAAACACAACCTTTATGGTCTCTCAGCAAAAGGTCAGAGTGCTGAGATACCAGATCAGAAACACAAAATGATCACACTCCAACTGGCTTGCAAACCCATACTAGCCATAGAAACTGATAGGCAGGCTAGTATCAAGTCGTGAGGACACAAGTAAAAATGAAAATCAAACAACAACAACCCTTTGCACACTCACTAAAAACAAGAGTAAGACGGACAGTGACTTTCTGAAAGGAGAGGAGTTGTCATCAGAGTAAGAAAAGGCTCACCACTACACTGGGCCAAAGTAAAAAGTAAGACTGAAGAATCGAAAGTCTAGAGACCAGGGTGTGACCATAGAACTGAAAAATGGGATTTAAAACACAAAAACACAAATACAAGAGTAGAAAAGCAATAATATGAGCGTTTTTGTGAATTGAAAGAAATAAAGTAGTTTTTACATATTCAGTTGAAAACAGGTCATGGTACCTTAGACACAAACAAAAAATAAGATTTATCCAAGGAAAAAGACATGCCAAATCTCTACACCTTTGAACTTTGAGATTCAACTTGAAAATATAAAATAAAACCTTTCCATTACTAGCAAGAGAGAAAAGGCTACTTTAACATTTGTAGTTGTCCAGCATTCTCTTCATTTTTGTGACAGAAATATACCAAAATAATATTTAGAGTGTAAATTTATAAATTTTAAGACAGGAAACAAAGAGCTAGACAATAATATAAAATTAGGATAGCCTGAAATGATAATCTTAGGTATTGGGAGGTGGGAGAGGGGGTGCTTCCTGTAACACAGATGTGGAGGATAATCATCCCTTTATATCAGTTCAGACCAGAAGGAATGGCAAAAGGGTCCTGGGTTGAGATAAATAGATATTCAACTTAGATATTGTACACAAGATGTAAGAGAGGCACAGAGGTATCAGTATAGTGGTGAAAGACAGGAGGCAGCCATTTTACTGCAAAGTCCATAGGAGAAATGATCATTCAGGAAGGTCGCAGTTGGGGGGAATTGAAATATGACAGGATGAACCAAAAAAGGCAACCTAACATAGATGGAAAGAGAAAGCGGCCTGGAGAGATAGCTCAGTGGTTAAGAGCACTGGCTGCTCTTCCAGAGGACACAATTTCAACTCCCAGCACCCACATGACAACTCATATCTGTCTGTAACTCCAGTTCCAGGCCTTCTGACACCCTCACACAGATGTATGTACAGGCAAAACAGCAATGAACATTAAATAAAAATAAGTTATAGGCAGGGTGGTGGTGGTTCATGCCTCAAGAGGCAGAGGCAGGTGGATCTCTGTGAGTTCAAAGCCAGCCTGGTCTACAGAGTGACTTCTACGACAGGAAAGGCCATGAAGAAAAACCCTGTCTTGGAAAACCAAAAAAAAAAAGAAAGCCAGCTGTGATGGTGCACAGGATTAATCTCAGCACTAAGGAGGCAAAGGCAGGAAGATCTCTGTCATTTCGAGGCCTTCCTCGTCTAAAAAGTGAGTCCCGGACAGTCAAGGCTACATAGAGAAACTTTGCCTCGGAATACACCCCTATCCAATAAAAGAAAAAAAGAGATATTTTAACGAACATATGAATAAGTCTGATTAAAATAATAAAAACTGACTCTACTCAGTAGCTGTACTGATGAAAAGATGAAAGAAAATATTAATAAAAGACAGAAGTAACAATAAGCAATACTAAAAGCATTAGTTGGAGAATGAGACAGGAACACAGCATGAAGTGTGGGTTTGGCGTCCCTGGGACCTTGGCTCCTTTCATGTGTGTGCATGCACACACACACGCACACACACACACACACACACACACCATTGACTGGCTTAATATTATTACATAAGATTAACAATTATAATTAAAAAAATTTATATTTAAGAGTTTTTAAAAAACTGACAAAACAACCAACAACAACAACAAAAAAGAAAACAAACTCTTGCCTTCAAAGGTAGATATTCTGTGATACATAAAAAAGAAAATATGATTTTTGTTTTTTAGGGAGCAATAATTTATTACTTAAATTATTAAATAATTTAATTTATTAAATATCTAATTTATTATGATTAAACTTTGCTTCCGATCATGCAATTATTAAAAAGACACTGACAGATTCCCCGAGTTTTCTACTAAATGTTGCCTTTGACATCTGGTGAAATCGAAAGCTGTCGCAGCCCTTGAGTAAAGTTTTAGGTAAAAGGGTACCCTGTGCTGAAGTTCACCAAGGAGAGATTTGTTTTTTTGTCCTAATTAGAGAATTTGTGACACGAGATTGATCATTTTAGAGAACAGAGTGCAATAGCTGTGAAACCACACAGCACTGTGGTTTGCCAGCATGCACGGCTGTGTGGCTGAAGGGAGCAGCCAGCGGCCACATGCGGCTTCCTCAATTTCAGCTTAAGACATGAGTGACATAAAACAAACACTCGGTTCCTTGGTCTCACTCTCCACACGCCAAGTGCTCAGAGGCCACACCGTGGTTAGTGGCTGCCAAACTAGATGGCACAAGTATCTCCGCCATCTCTGAATGTCCTGTCTATGGACGGTGCTGTGGTTACCTCCCAATGCCACAGAGAAATGGAAATTGAACAGCGCTTGGTAGCGAGGCAATGACTCTGTAAAGGGTTATATGTCTGAAGATACATGGAATCATATAGAAACTCCATCTCGAAAAAAAAACATAAACAAACAAACCAATGTATGTGCAAAGAAACACAATAATATTCTGGCCTTCCATGTTGCTCAGCATCAGAAAGCTGTCTAATGAGAAGTTTTGTAACTCTAGGAGACGTATGACCAACTCTTTTGCATTGTCCTGTGGGTGGCAGGGAGTGGGGACATTTGGAGGAAGGGAGAGGAGGACAAAGGATACACAAGTCTCAGATATGAAGTATGTGCAGAGTAGGGGTGTCAGCTCTCTGCTCAATCTGTGTTAACAGTCAGGTTTGGTGGCCTGGATCACTCTTACATAGGTTAAGCAGAGTGGCCCAAAGTGTCCTAGCTGCTGCCTAAGTGAAGCAGCTTTTTGAAGGAGTAATTGTATCTGACACCAAATCCTGTTCCGTTTACAGAAAGCAGGCGTGTACATGTTCATATACGTGCGTGCATATGCGTGTGGAGACCAGAAGTCAATGCTCGCTGTCTCTCACACACTCTCCACGCCATCTTTTGAGACAGTCTCTCCCTGTATCAGGAACTCTCTGATCCTACTAGACTATGTAGCCAGGGATCCTCCTGCCTCTACCTCCCAGTTGGCTCTGGGAGAGTAGTCATGGGCCCTTTTTATATGGGTGCTGCCAATACAACTTAGGTCCTCATGCCTGCACAGTGTGTACTTTGCTGGCAGAGCCATGTCCTCATCCCTAAGTGCACATCCTCAACCATCACACTCTTTCTTCAATTTCTCAGCATCTTTGATTATCACAGCAGAGTTTGTTCCACAAGTGATCAACAGCTCTTGCTTTGAGTTAACTACTTTTTCATGCTCGTATTTCCATCCCATATTTTAAGATGATAAAGGTCTTTATTCTGCTGATAAATTAACTCGGCTTACTAAATGCTTCACTGGGCACTTTGATTTGCCTCCCAGGAGCCACCATGTCTCAGACTTCTGAACCACTGCCTGGATATAGCTGCTTCGCTGCTGCTGATATCGTGTCCTTCTCAGCTATGGCCATTCTCTTCCAGCAGCTGCTCCACAGCATTACAGCACAGCCTACTCATGCCCTTATCAGCAGCTTTGCTGTTCTCCTCCTGGATAGAGCGCAAAGGAGTGCAACCTCAGTGCTGAAAGACTGTAGGGTGATGGTGCTCAGATGGATGACAGAAAATGCTAACCAAGTTCCCAGGAAGCCAGACAAACTATCTACAGAGGATAACGCGGTCAGTAAAAGCTCAGTTTAATCTGAAGTGTTAGGTAAGTGCTAGCAGGCTCTGCTGCTTGCCTCCCCCAAAGTTTTAGCTGATCCTAAGTGGAACACATGGAAGCATTTTAAGCACTGTAACAGATTACTTAGATTCGAATCATTTTTCCACAACCTTTAGAGATGGAACACTCTAGCAACAAAGGGATTTGATTATCAATCAACAGATAAGGAAACAAAGTCTGCAAAATCGGAGTAACTAGTCTTGTCAGAGGGTTTAAGATGATAGCCTGGACCCTCCTGGCTCATTCTCCTGCTGTGTCCAAAAGAAAAAAAAAAATGTCAAGAGTCATAAGTATGACTCTAAGGTATCAAGCATGCCTTTGACCTGATTCATGACTTTGACTTTCATGACCAAATTCATGTGGTTGAGATTCAGAGTAGAGTGTAATTCAGAATTTCCCAGCATGCAGTCAGTGCTGTGCCAGTTACACAAAACATTGGGAATATTTTGTCAGAAAAGGATTCTGTGGAAAATATATTAGAATTCAAGAAAACTGGCTCCTTTGTCTGTAGCTACAACTCCACAACCTTCGGGAGTGCTTAATGTACTTATGCGTACATTAACTGCCAGGAGGAGGCTATCGTAGGCAATCTTCAAAATTTATTTGCTCATAAAAAAGTTTTATATAGAGTCATTCCTGAAGACCAGTGCGGGGTGAAACACACTTTGGCAAACACTTATCTTACTTTCTCACCGCGCAAGCTCCTGTCATGTCCTCAAACGTGGCTGCCTGAAATAGATTTAGTGAAAGGTAACTTTTGGGAGACTGGCTTTCCTCCAGATGGCATCACTGCCACCATAAGCCTCGTGGAGAGCGTCAGGACCGGTGCCACGCCGTGATACACAGCCTTCTGCAGCCGATACGGCACTGCTCCCCGAGTTGCTAACGGTGCTGACGGTGTTTCTAAGTGGCCACAGCTCCAGGGTCATTGGTTCAAGGCTCTTCTGTCTCTCTGCTGTCTTTCTACCAAAGCTCACCTCTCGCGTCTAAAATGTGATTCCTACATTTCTATGAAAGAAAATGCAGGAGGCGAGGAAACTGTGCGGGTGCATGTGTGCATGTCTGTCTACGCGTGGGTGTGAAATGGGGAGGCATTTACCTTTAGTTTAAACGGTGCTGAGATCTCCCGGCAGCTTAATTGCATCTCCGGAACTCCAATGAGCAAGGTATAGCATTCCACCCCTCTGTTCAGAAGCACCAAGCACAGTGACTGGCAATGGGGGAGGGGACAGCCTGGCAGTTCAAGAACCCAAGCTTTCACCAACTACCTGCCAGTGGTCTGAGAGCCAGCCACACCTAGCGGTAAACATCGAATACATACCAGTTGGGTATCCATATTTTCGCATGCCATTACCATTCCCGATACTCGAACACATCTCATATCCAAGGAGTTCGCTTACCTCCGTTTCTGTGTTTGTAAAATGCATCGCGTACGACAGGAGAGCTTACACAGAGCAGAACGCTGGGCACGTGCGCATGTGAGGACAGACCTTCAGCCCTGGGCCCAGTGTCGGTGTCTGACATTCATTAAATGCACACTTCCTGGTTTCTGTTGTTATCACTATGGCTACTAATAATCTAACATCTTTGGCCACTCTTGGCCACTTCCACCTTTCGGTTCTTCATGCCACAACAAAGACATTGTAAGGTGGCTTTGAGATTCACAGCTACATGTGAATAAAGTGTTCTTGCTTGTGAAAGCCGTAAGAAACCACTTAAATGGATAGCTGGATCTTCCCGAGAAATAATACAGCCTGAGTCTATTATTCAAGCTCCCTTTTCCCCAAAGTTCTGTTTGGAGCCAAAGCCAGGATTCACAGCCTGAAAACCAATACTGTGCAACCAGAAATAAATTATTTTGCAGATCCATAAATTTTTTTTTCATGGATAAAAAAGCCTTCCGTTTTTTCACCTCACCAGAAAGTACAATGGGCAAACACAAAAGCGCAGTGTCTGTCTGTGTCTGTGTTCTGCCAGAGAGCGCTTTTGGTTCCTGACTTTGAGTCTTGCCTCCAGCAGTGCTGCTCTGACCTGCACAGAGGCACAGCCAGGGGTTCTTGATTAGCCTTGAGGTTATCTGCTGAGATTATGTCCCTGAGCCGCTCTGGCATCCCTTGGGGCACTGAGCTTTGTGCCACTGAGAGCCGACCCCACCCAGGGATGCACATAAAGGAAACCTAGTTAGGTTTCCATGTTTCCAAACGGCACTAACGTTCCAGGTATAAAAAGCTGGCTCCTATTCAATCACTGTGTAAAGTTCCACTGGGTAAAGATTATTCATATGTGTATCTTGCCCTCAAAATCGAGAAGAGTGTGATTCCTATTATAGTGTAGCATCTATTTACCTACTAGTCAATCTATATATTACCTATCCATCATCTATCATCTATGTATTTATGCATCTATTGTCTGTCATCCATCATTTATCACTCACGTATCATTTATCTATCACCTATCAATCATGTATCGTTTCTCCATCACCTATCATCTATCATCTTTCTTATCAAGCAATAATTTATCGTATCCTCTCATTATTTAGTAAATAACATCAATTTGAAAATTAGTATTGAAAAATATCTTCTTTTAACTTACAATCATGTACTCCACATTTTCATTCTTTGGTATATAAGGCCTGTGTCTATTTTCCCTCTAGTCATTAAGAAAATAATATCACTTCTCTGGTAACTGCAGAAAAATTTGCTTAATATATGGACAGGAAATATAATCCCTGTTAGGTAGGCTTGCTTAAACGATCATATCTTTTAGGAGAGAAATCTGATGCTGTTCATAAAGAGAACTCTTACTAAGTTGGAACAAAAAAAAAAAAATTGAACAGCTAATGTCCATAGAGCTGCTCCTAAAGCTTTTGACACATAATTTCATTCTAAAGCTGAACTTCCACAAATACAGATTCACAGAGCTCCCCAAACTCACATTCAACATATATCCTGAACTATGTGGTAAAAGTGTAGATATATTTTCTGTGTACTAGGTCCAAACCTTCTTTTCATTTGGGAGAGTCTTCCATTGTGTAATTTTTGGTGGAAGCATCATTTGGAGCCACATATTTGCACAGTTTTCTCAGCACAAGAGGACAATGAAGGCATCCAAGGGCAGAGGAAGGACCTGGGTAGGTTTGCCACTTCCCTTCTCCAGCACCTAGCCCCCAATCTTGTTTGTCTACACTGCCTGAAGGTCCTGTCCTTATAACACACCCAATACCCTTATGCAACATTCCTATTGTTACCCCTTGTTAATTATATAGGCTAAATTTGTCTCTAGTAGATTTTTGGCAAGTGAGGACCCTAACTGAAACATGTTGGCATCTTATAGACAATGAAAATTTAAAATATTTAAAAATGTTAGTTACAACTTAAAAACTTTTTTTTTAACTTTGCAGTAAAAAGTGGCATTTATAAGTAGTAGCTATTCTCTGCCAGTGCATCTGGGTTTAGATGGGAAGTTTAAGCATAGTCACACTAGTTCTAGTCTCCAGTGGAGCTCCAAAATCTAACATTCCCCACATCTCCTGCAGTGCTGGGATTCTTAAACAGTCCTAGCCAACATTAAGCCAGTTAAAGAGGCATAACCCTTACAGAGGCCTTTGCACATGCGAGAATTAATCCTCAGCATGAACACTTCCAGCAGACAGATTTGTCAGGATGACACAGACACGAGGTTTCCAAAAATATGAACACAGGACCTGATGAGACACACTGGTTTGAGATTGATAGAAGTAAAAATGACTTTGTGAAGAAAGCATTCAATGAGTCATGGGGCAACTGACTTTAGCCAAACATGAGGGATGGTTTTATAAACCACCTGAGGATGGCTGATGTTTTCACCTGCAAGGCACTGCCAATCCAAAAGCACTCTCTTAACAGAGATGGCGAAACTTAGCATCCGGCCATTTCCAAATTCTGAGTTCTTGATACTATTTGAAAACTTCAATGAAATACTTAGGGCAGGTAAGTATGTGAACATATAAAACACAATGACTTTGAACTCCTAATAGCGTTCCATGCTCTGAAAAACAGACTTTGTCTGGGCTGTATTAGAGACTCTTAGAATTTTATATGCATCGATGCTTCTTAATGTCTTAAGTGAGTATTTCTGGAAAAACTTAGGTATGTAGCAATACTTTTCAAAATCATAATCTTTATAGAGTAGACAAGTCTGGCTGCCAGAAGAGGCTCCAAAACTGTATTTCAACCTTGCAGTGTCTGACTCAAGTGTGGGAATGTAATATTTTCCACAAAGGAGGCTTGTGGCTGACTGGGCTATCTAACAGACTGCCGAGGATGAAGAGACAAGGGCAGGGGCAGGGTTAGAGACGCTCGGTGGAGAAGCCTGTTTCTCTTGATTGTGTTGTTCTAGATTTTCATACAGTTTCAGCTTTCACAAGCTTGCACTGTCCTTGCTTGAGCATGTTTGTTTTCAGCTGCATTTTCTCTCTTAATAACAACACTGATAACAGAGAATGAAATTGTGCTGTAATCATTAAGCTCATAATAATGCCACATATTTGAACACCCGGAAATGAGGTATCACTTACTTCTAAGCAGATATCATAAAGGGGACTTAATTTTAGAAAAAAAAATGAAATATTTTGTGAAAAAAAATCAGCACTGCCAAAATTTCAATTCCTAGAGATCACATGGGGTAGGGACATATGTCAAGTGGTGACAGAGCATTTGACAGGTGTGTGTGGAGCCCTGGCTTTGATCTCTAGTGCTTCAGTAGCACCAGAAGTAGCTTCTTTGATGCCTGCACATGTGTAACTGTGGCTAGTAAGGAAAGAAAGATAGAAATTAAAAGAAAGTATGAAATTTTTTACCAATAAAATTTTACTCATTTAAAGAACAGAAAGAAAGAATGAAAAAAAAAAAAACAGATTCCCTTTTCTTTACTTTTCTTTCTTTGTGTGTTTATCTGTATAGAATACACCCCAAGAACTCCCATCAGGACATGGTGGCATGCAATCTCTTTACCAGGCTTCAGCCCTTGTTTAGCAATCTTTCTGTTATTTCTCCTTCAAATCTTCAGAACATTGGAAGAAAAATGCAGCAATAAATACAGAACCAGAAAAAGGCTTTAATGAAGAGACAAAACCTGCTTCCATTTTTAAAGCTGAATACCCAATCACAGGTATTTTTTTTTCAAACTGAGCCAAGATTATTCAAATATACAGCCTGTGGAGAAAACTAAGGACAGACTTTTAACCAAACACCTTTATGAGGTATGCTTTGTCTCAAGCCACCATAGAGAGCATAGGTTACTTTTGTAAATTTTATCTAGAGCATATATGTTTCTTCAGTTATTGTTATAATTTTAAAGTTGCCCCCTTTCCTAAAATCAGTTAGATGTTTTGAAAATTGTGCTCAATGAGAATGGGTCTTGTTTCCAGCTGGTTGTATACTGAATCTCAGTAACTGAGTATAAATGTCATTAGTAACGCTAATTCTGTTTTCCTCGGGATTAAGTATTCATGGTGTTTCCAGTTTTATCACTTAGTCCTGACAGTCAGTCATCTGACCACATGGACATTATGGGCTCTGTCTTTACACACATCATACACACCGCCTCTAAAAAAGCAGGGTTTTTTTACTCAGAGGCGGAGCCACCTTCTCTTGCAAGAACCAACAATTTCTTATAAATGGCTGTCAGGGCCTTAAATTAGATAATCTATACATAATCTATACTAAGAAGCAGTTACAAAATATCGCAGAACCATTTCCACGAGGTCAGAGACTTTAGCCTACAGTCATGAAGTGAAAGTTTTACAAAAATACATAAATATTAGGATTTGACAACCCAAATTTAAACATAAAAAGTATCCACACCACAGTCAAGTCACACAGTGAAATGCATGGAAGGGAAGCAAGGAAGGTAAACTGCTCTAATCTTTTCTCCAGTGAGTGTTCTATGGCTTTACCATTGTTATCAGCACAGAGTTGGCAATACAAAGATAAATAAACCTGGACACTGGCCTTCGAAAGGAATATGTGGAAAAAGTGAACTGACAAATATAAAAATACTAAGGGTTATATAGTAAGTGCAAAGAGAAGATAAGGGAGGGGCAGCTTCTCAGCCTTCCTGAGATCTGGCACTGAGAAATCCAGCAGACAGTATCAAGAGCATAAGCAGAGGTGTGAATAGGGGAGGCAAAATCAGTTCCCTGTGGCTAGACTGAGGCATACTTTGGTGTGGGGGTGGTTAAAAAAATGCTCAGTCATGAAGGAGAAGGGGTGAAAACGATAGCAGCAAGCAGTTACTGAGCACACACTGTGTGTCAGACACTGAGTACACGCCTGACCTGTATCATGTCATCAACACTTCATAGTGCCCCTGAGGCTCACATCCCCACAACAGACATTAACGGGGTACACTCATTCACAAAAGCCTTCTCTGTCAAGTTAAGAAACGGTTATTGTTTCTAAGGTTGATGCTTAAGAAAATTTCTTAGCTTGGGAGTCTGTAGACAAAGTGGTATGATACTGGAAAGATGGCTGTTGGAGGGAAAGGAAGAGTGCTGGATTAAGGCAGCATTGTTGTCCGGCTCACAAGGGCGTGCACTCTCGAGATGCTTCAAAGGTAGAATAGACAGGACTCAGTACCGTCTGCTGGGAATGTGGGGTGAATGTCCAGTGTTACAATGAGGGTCTTGTTTTAGATAGCTGCATGATCCTGTCTCACAGGAGGAATGGACAACGAAACCCAGAGATCTAGGGGAAACCAGAAGGTTTCAGAAGGTTCAGTCTAACACGTGTCATACCAGAGTGTTAGTGGGGCAATTACACAGCCTTGCCCCATAAGCCATGTAGGCTGAGAGTCAGTATAAGTTGGAGACAGACAGATTTCAGTGAGTGAATAAGAAAGACAACAGATACTAAGTAAGAGTGCGAATTGGCCCAGGAGAACAATCATAAGGGGGAATAAATGACATCTAAAAATAAAGAGAAGCTTTGATTAATTATACATAAGAGGAAGTTGACAAATTAGAAAATTAAATAATTTAGAGATACATGTATGTACACAGAAAAAAAAATAAAGAAGGAAGATAGCAGCTTTCCTAACCTGGTCTCTGGTAAAACAATTACTAAAACCACTTCAAACGGCAGCCATCTTAAGTCTGTGAGTATTGTCCTACCGTCACAAAGCAAACTATTTAACATTTTTTCAAGGAAGTCTACTGAATCTCAGTAACAGCAACCGCCTGTGTCACTGGGAGCCGTGCCCTCCTTGTTCCTTTTCACGTGCCAGCTTATGGTCATGAAGCTCCAATACAGGCAAGGGCAGGTGGCAAGACAGTCCTTCCCTCCCTTCTCAGTCAAATCTTGAGTCTTGTCTTCCCAGGAAAACCTGCTGTGACTTGGTGTCCTCGGCTTGGTGTCGCAGAGGCTCACATACAAGGCCAGAGAGGTGAGGGGCTGGTGGAGTGGGTGGCTACTCCCAGGTGCATCAGGTAAAGAACACAAAGGCCTACACTGGTGTAGCAGCATGCTGCTAATGGGGAGAGCTTCCCAGGGAGGACCAGCAAGCCCAGGAGATGAAGGCGGCCAAGGAAATGAAGGCCGCCGTCTCCAGCTGCAACCCTGAGCAATTAACTGCTCAGAGATTTTGCCCACAAGAGCTGATTCTACTTGAGATATTACAGAAGGTACTTTTGAAAATGGAAATTTCCATGGTAAGCAAGCAAGAGGAGGCAGGTAGCTTTCTGAGGACAATGAGCTAAACCACAGCCTGTTATCTGGAAGCGCCAAGGAAAAAGGTCCCTAAGGACCTCAAAGACTAGACCCAAAGAATTTTTCTGCAAAGGGGCCTTAACTTAATTGAATCAGCCTGTGGAGCAATTCATGACCTAAGGCATTACAGAAAACAACGAATGAAGTACTTAGTGAGCAATTGGAGGAACCCCACAAATGGGTGTGACATCAACAGAAGCAGACAGCTTAACAGAGATCAGAGTAAGAGAGAGTCAATGAAAGCTTTGCTAAAACCACTAGTCCCCCAGGGCGACTGAGCATGCTCGGAACTTGTTCTCTGGAAAGCAAATGAGAAGCTTTGGGCTACAGAGAAAGTTACTTCGCTGAACTGTTCATATCTCAGCCTCCTCAGCAGGCAAGCAGGAGCATCAGTCTTCTGGGCTGCAGAAGCATAGACTTGCTATCGTGTACTATTTCCTAAGGTTTTCGAGAACAACAAGTGAGGAAAGAGGAGAGTGTAACTATAGTTCACAATGGCAGGCAGGAATCCCCCAGCCTGTGTGAGGCTCCAGAGGACCAGAATTGATGGAATTCAGAGCAAGAACGACCCAACCTAAGCCCGTGTTTCTCTTTAAAATCAATTGACTTATTTGTTGTGTGTGTGGGGGGGCTGAAGGCAAGCATATGTGGCAAACATGGAAAACACAGAAAAACTTATGGGACTAGTTTTCCTTTCCTACTGTTGGACTACAGAGATCAAAATTATGGTGTTAGGCTTGGTGGAAAATGCCATTACCTTCTAAGATAGTTCACTGGCTCTTGTTGGGGTTATGTCATTTTGAGGGCAGAACACAAAAACCAACCAACCAAACAAACAAACAAAAAAACTAAAATGAAGAAATGAAGCAAGATTCTGAGAAACGTGGAACACATTTAATTATCTGAAAAGACAGGTAATGAGAAAAAGAGAACTATAGGTACCAGAAAAAGTGGAAAAGGCAAAAACAGCAGTCCAAGAAATCCTGGCTGAAAATTTTCTATACATCGTGGCGGTTTAATGAGAATGGTCCATCTAGGCTCATATCTTGGGATGCTGAATTCTCTGTTGGTGAAACTGTTGAAACTGTTTGGGAAGAAATAGAAGGTACACGTGGTTGGAGGAGGTGTCACTGGGGACTAGTTTTGAGATTAAAAAAGCCTTTCCATTTCCAGTCTGTCTCTATCTCTGTCTCTGTCTCTTTCTTTCTCCATCTTTTGGTTGTGTCTCAAGATGTAGGTTCTCATCTTACATCGTGTTCCAGTGCCCTGCCTAGCTATGTGACGTTGTGACGCCAGAATGATGCTAATGAACTCTACCCTGTAACTGAAAATGTGAGCCTTCAAAAAAACCTCTTCCTTCGATAGTTGTCTCTATCATTATACTCCTCAAATAAATTCAATATACTTCAACTCATTAAAATCCAAAGACCAAAACCTAGACAAAGAGTACAACTGCTAAAAGCAGTTGGAAAAAAACAACCCCTACCACACAAAAGAACCCCAATATAATTAATGACTTTCTTGCCACAAAAAAAAAATGACAAAAGATAAATTTGAGGCTGGGAAAAGAAGAGCAGACTAATATTAAACCAAACCAATAGAAGAAAATCTTAATACCCATCAGAATGGCTAAGATAAAAAACTCAAGGAACAATATATGCTGGAGAGGATGTGGAGAATGGGGAATCCTCCTCCATTGCTGGTGGAAATGTAAACTTGCATACAACTTTGGAAATTAATTTGGTGCTTTCTCAGACAACCAAGAATAGCACTTACTCAAGATCCAGCTGTACTACTCCTAGGCAAATATCCAAAAGATGTTCAAGTACACAACAAGGACATTTGCTCAACCATGTTCATAGCTGTTTTATTAGTAGTTGCCAGAATCTGGAAACAACCCAGATGTTCTTCAACAGAGGAATGGATAAAGACATTGTGGTAAACTTACATAATGGAATACTACTCAGCAACTGAAAACAAGGAAATCATGAACTTTGCAGGCAAATGGTGGGATCTAGAAAAGATCTTCCTGAGTGAGGTATCCCAGAAGCAGAAAGACACACAGAGTATATACTCACTCATAAATGGATATTAGACATATAACATAGGATAAACATACTAAAATCTGTACAACTAAAGAAGCTAAGGAAAAAGGAGGACCCTGGGTAAGATGATCAATCCTCACTAAGACAAACGGGATGGACATTGGAAAAAGGAGAAAACAGGAAACAGGACAGGAGCCTACCACAGAGGGCCTTTGAAAGACTCTGCCCAGCAGTGTATCAAAGCAGATGCTGAGACTCATAACCATATTTTGGGTAGAGTGCAAGGAATCTTATGAAAGAAGGGGGAGATAGTAAGACCTGGAGAGGACAGGAGCTCCACAAGAAGAGCAACAGAATCAAAAAATCTGGGCATGGGAGTCTTTTCTGAGACTGATACTCCAACCAAGGACAATGCATGGATATAACCTAGAACTGTCAGATGTAGCCCATGGCAGCTCAGTCTCCAAGTGGTTTCCATTGTAAGGGAAACAGGGATTGTGTCTGACATAAACTCAGTGGCTGGCTCTTTGATCACCTGCTCCTGAGAGAGGAGCAGCCTTGCCAGGCCACAGAGGAGGACAATGCAGCCAGTCCTCATGAGATCAGGATAAGTTAGGGTCAGATGGAAGGAGAGGAGGACCTCCCCTATCAGTGAACTTGGAGAGGGGCATGGGAGAAGATAAGGGAGAGAGGGAGGGTGGGATTGAGAGGGAATGAGGGAGGGGGGCTCCAGCTGTGATACAAAGTGAATAAACTGTAATTAATATAAAAAATAAAAATTTAATAAAAAAGAAAATCTTTATTACAGGAAAATGAATAAAACCAAAAATAGAAAGATTAAGGAAACATAAATAGAAGTAAAAAACTGTCATCTCATAAATAAAATCGGCAAATCTTTGTCTAGATTGAACCAAAGAAAATGGGGGCACTGGAATTATTAACATCAGCAATGAGAAGATAATTATTGCTGGTTCTACTGAAGTAAAATTGTTCACAAAATGATACTGTGAACATGGAAAACCATATTAAATGTGTTATAGACAAGCACTAATTTGTAAAATGAGATAAAATATCAAACATAGCTCTACAATAGTTCCAAACCAGACTAAAGTTTTAACCAACCAGTTCCAAACCAGACTGAAGGCTCAGTTTGGAGAACATCAAAAGCAGAGAAAGATATCAAAATAAGAGTGCAGAGAGAGAGACAGAAAGAGAGAGAGAGAGAGAGAGAGAGAGAGAGAGAGAGAGAGAGAGAGAGAAAGAGAGGGGGTACACCTTATGGAAACAGATTCAAAGTCCTCAACCAAACACTGGCTGGCAAGGGCTAACAACCCATACAGAGAATTATACTCACCACTAAGAAGATAAATGCAAGGATTTAAGCTGGTTCAATGTATAGAAATTGATGTCAATGTAAAAGCAAGTCAAAATCAATCTGATCAACTCAAGAAGCAAAGAAAAACATTTGATAAAACCCAGTATCTTTTATGATGAAAACATACAAAAATCCAGGACTAGAAGGGAAATTTCTTCAATCTAGTAAAGGATACCTACAAAAAGAAATTGAAGAAGAAAGGAATAATAGAAGATACGTTTCATAATGCTGAAATAATGGATGCTTCCTTATTAAGGCCAGGAATATGAAAAGGAAAGCAACTTTACCACTTTTTTTTAGAATATTTCCTTTTTTATTTTTTATTTTTATTATTAGTTACATTTTATTAACTCTATATCCCAGCTGTATCCCGCTCCCTCATTCCCTCCCAGTCTCACCCTCCCTCCCTCATCTCCTTCCTGCCCCTTTCCAAGTCCACTGATAGGGGAGGACCTCTTCCCCCTTCATCTGACCCTGTTTTATCAGGTATCTTCAGGACTGGATGCAAAGTCCTCCTCTGTGGCCTAGCAGGACTGTTCCTCCCTTGCGGGGTGGGGAGGTCAAAGATCCTGCCATTGAGTTCCTTTCAGAAATAGTCCCTGCTCCCCTTACTAGGAGAACCCACTTGGTTACTGAACTACCATGGGCTACATCAGAGCAGAGGTTCTAGGTTATATCCATACATGGTCCTTGTTTGGATTAACAGTCTCAGAAAAGACCCCTGGGCCCAGATATATTTGGTCCTTGTGGTGCTCCTATCCTCTCCACATCATACAAACTCCCCCTTCTTTCATATGATTCCCCAAACTCTGCCGAAGGTTTGGTTATGAGTCTTAGTATCTGCTTTGATACACTGCTAGGTAGAGTCTTTCAGAGGCCCTCTGCGATAGGCTCTCGTCCTGTTACTTGTTTTCTCCTATGTCCAATGCCCATCCCATTTGTCTTTCTAAGTGAGGATTGATCATCTTACCCCGGGTCTTTTTTCTTGTTTATCTTCTTTAGGTGTATAGATTTCATTATGTTTATCATATCTTATAGGATTATATGAGCATATACCATGTGTGTCTTTCTCCTTCTGGGATAACTCACTCAGAATGATCTTTTCTAGATCCCACCATTTGTCTGCAAAGTTCATGATTTCCTTGTTTTTGATTGCTGAGTAGTACTACATTGTATAAAAATACCACAATTTCTGTATCTATTCCTCCGTTGATGGACATCTGGGTTGTTTCCAGGTTCTGGCTATTACAAATAAAGCTGCTACAAACATGGCTGAGCAAATGTCCTTGTTGTGTACTTGAGCATCTTTTGGATATATGCCTAGGAGTGGTATAGCTGGGTCTTAAGGAAGCACTATTCCTAATTGTCTGAGAAAGCTCCAGATTGATTTCCAAAGTGGTTTTATCAGTTTACATTCTGACCAGCAATGGAGGAGGGTTCCCCTTTTCCCACAACCTCTCCAGTATGTGTTGTCATTTGAGTTTTTTGTTTTAGCCATTTTGATGGGTGTAATGTGAAATCTCAGGGTTGTTTTGATTTGCATCTCTCTGATGGCTAAGGATGTTGAGCATCTCTTTAAGTGTTTCTCTGCCATTCTATATTCCTCTACAGAGAATTCTCTGTTTAGCTCCGTACCCCATTTTTTAATTGGATTACTTGATCTATTGCTTTTTAACTTTTTTAGTTCTTTATATAATCTGGATATAAGCCCTCTGTCAGATATAGGGTTGATGAAGATCCTTTCCAAGTCTGTAGACTTTTCATCAAGATGCCCCAAATACCATCACTTTCTCAGTCCTTTCAGAAATTTCTAATGAGCTAGTCCCCAGTCTCATCTACTTCTGATGAGACGGGTTTCCCATCAGATATTTATCTGGCAGAGAATGCCTGTACCATATCCCTCAAGCTTGTCTTTTCAACAAATAGTCTTTTATATTGTACCTCCTTCACATTCTTCTTCTTCTTATTATTATTATGATGATGATGATACAGTTTCTCTGTAGCCTTGGCTGTCCTGAACTTGCTTTGTAGACCAGGCTGACATCGAACTCAGAGATCCACCTGCCTCTGCCTGGGATTACAGGAGTGTGCCATAGTGCTTGTCATTCACAAACATTCTTGATATAACTAAAAGAAATGCAACAAGGTCCTATGGCCTTATTCCAAATGTACTCACTTAACTTTTCAAAATAATCAATAACAGGATGTGTATGATTTTAGAAAGATAATCATTAAAAAAATGACAGTATTCTAAACAATACTATCTTACTAGAGCATTCAAATTGCTCATATAATTATTGAATAAAATTTGGTTCAACTACAGCAAAATATGTCAGAAGTTTGCTTCAGACAAGTGAGATTATTCTTTTAAAAATCTAGAGAAAGCTTTCCATTGGGTATAAAGTATCTTTAAAGTTTATTTGAATTACTTCCAGCTTATGACACAGTACCCAAGCTTGTGTCTGAAGCCATTATAAATACTTTGGGCTCTGTTTTGCCTTCAGCAGGTGTTGTGCTTCTTGCTGAAGTCATTTGGATTTAAAAACAAGAGATATGGAGAAAAACTTAAAAAAAAAGACTACTTTCAAGTCCCATTTTGCTGTATCAGAAGGAGGCACACAACTATTACAATCATATAACTTGAGGACTCATAACATGGTTCAAAATAACTAAAAGTGAATTTCATCCCAAATGGCTTCAGTTGGGGCTCTCAGCAATAAGAGAAGCTAAGTACTGGGGGAGGGGAGGAAGCATCCTGAGGTGTTTTGAAAGAACCACATATAAGCTTGTATTTCACAACCTTCACTCTATATTGCATCTATAATGGGATTACCTTGGGGGAGTCCCCCTGCTTATTTGACTGAATGCAGGTGAGGCTCAAGTCAGCATTCTTTTTTTTTTAAATTAAATTTTTACTATTTTTATATTGATTACAGTTTATTTCCTTTGTATCCCAGCTGTAGCCCTCTCTCATTCCCTTCCAATCCCACCCTCCCTCTCTCATCTCCTTCCTGCCCCTCTCTAAGTCTACTGATAGGGGAGGTCCTCTTCCTCTTCCATCTGATCCTAGCTTATCAGGTCTCTTCAGGGCTGGCTACAGTGTCCTCCTCTGTGGCCTAGCAAGGCTGTTTCTCCCTTGTGAGGGGAGGGGGAGGAAGGTCAAAGAACCAGCCATTGAGTTCATGTTGGAGACAGTCTCTGTTCCCCTAACTAGGGAACCCACTTGGATACTGAGCTGCAATAGGCTACATCTGGGCAGGGGTTCTAGGTTATATCTATTCATGGTCCTTGATTGGAGAAACAGTCTCAGAAAAGACCCCTGGGCCCAGATATGTTCGGTCCTTGTGGAGTTCCTGTCCTCTCCAGGCCATACTAACTCCCTCTTCTTTCATATGATTCCCTAAACTCTGCCCAAGGTTTGGTTATGCGTTGCAGCATCTGTTTTGATACATTGCTAAGTAGAGTCTTTCAGGGGCACTCTGTGGTAGGCTCCTGTCCTGTTACTTATTTTCTCCTTCTTCCAAAGTCCATTCCATTTGTCTTTCTAAGTGAAGATTGATCATCTTACCCTGGGTCCTCTTTCTTGTTTATCTTCCTTAGAAGTACAGATTTTAGTATGTTTATCCTATCTTATAGGTCTAGTATCCACTTATAAGTGAGTATATACCATGTGTGTCTTTCTGCTTCTGGGATACCTCACTCAGGATGATCTTTTCTAGATCCCACCATTTGTCTGCAAAGTTCATGATTTCCTTGTTTTTTAATTGCCAAGTAGTATTTCATTGTGTAAATTTCTGTATCATTCCTTGGTTGAGGGACATCTGGGTTGTTTCCAGGTTCTGGCTATTACGAATAGAGCAGCTATGAACATGGTTGAGCAAATGTCCTTGTTATGTATTTTAGCATCTTATGGATATATGCCTAGGAGTGGTATAGCTGGATCTTGGGAAAGCACTATTCCTAATTGTCTGAGAAAGCACCTGATGGATTTTCAGAGTGGTTGTACAAGTTTACATTCCCACCAGCACTGGAAAAGGGGCTGGAAATAATCAAACTCAGGGATGAAATCAATAAATTAGAATAAAATAAAACTATTCAAAGAATCAATGAAACCAAGAGCTGGTTCTTTGAGAAAATCAACAAGATAGACAAACCCTTAGCCAAACTAACTAAAAGGTAAAGAGAAACTGTCCAAATCAGTAAAATCAGAAATGAAAAGGGAGACATAACTAAAGACACTGAGGAAATCCAAACAATCATTAGGTCATACTGCAAAAGCCTATATGCCACAAAATTTGAAAATCTAAAAAAAAAAAAAAAAAAAAAAGGACAATTTTCTTGATATATTCCATCTTCCACCATTAAGTCAAGATCAGGTAGAAAGACTGAATAGCCCTATATTCCCCAAGGAAATTGAAGCAGTCATTCACAGTCTCCCCTCCAAAAAAAGCCCTGGGCCAGACGGTTTCAGCACGAAATTCTACCAGACCTTCAAAGAAGTGCTAACTCCAATCCTCCTCAAACTATTCCACAAAATAGAAACATATTCTATGAAGCCACAGTCACCTTGATACCTAAACCACACAAAGACCCAACAAAAAAAGAGAACTTCAGACCTATCTCTCTTATGAACGTTGATGCAAAAATACTAAAGTCAGCATTCTTAAGGCTCCCTTGTCTTTGTTATCCTGGTATCAATGCAACTGAGCACCGAATCAGAACCTCCACGGAACTGGCATGGAAATGCGTGTTTTGACCAAAATATCCAGGTTATTCCTACGACCCAGAAAGGGTGATCACAATGTTTTCATTTTCCGAACAACAATTTTACTGTTAAATTTTGATTAAAGCTTCTACTGTAATGTTCAGAACTTAATTCTTTTCCTTTTAAGATGAAAATGGTCTTGTTCAAAACTGGAATGTGCCTTGTGTGCTATTTCTAAATCAGATGAAAACATTCAGGAACGTGCAACTTTGTCCATATGGAAGGAGTTTGCATGCATTAAACTGTGACATTAAGTACGGTCATGGGAAACATCTGTAACCCACAGAAGAAGAGGCACCCATGGAATTGTGGTTCCTGGTTCTATTGGATGTACCTAATGCATTGCTATAATTATACTTGTAGATACCGGATATAGAATCACAGTCATATCCTATGAGAGGGACCTATACTTGGCTTCCTGTATGACTTAAGATAGATTTCCAAGTCAAAAATTTCCTATGTGATGTCAATGTCTTAGAAAACTCAGCAAATTGAAACCATATCACAGACTCTTCCCTTTCCCACAGTAAATATGAACAACAGCTCAACAGAGGTCAAAAGCAACAATCAAGACAAGATTATCACCAAAACCTAAAGAAGGAAACAGTCACAGAACAGCCTTGCAATGACAGCCCAGGAATCTTCCCTGCAGATGATGCAGGGAGCAAGAGTAAGATCCTTCAAATTCTAAGGAAGTTCACCAATTCTCTATGGAGAGCTGTATTTGACTTTAGTTTATAAACTAGAGAAAAATGTGTAGGGGTGGAGGCCCTGCTACCAATATAGCATCACACTGGAGGAGAAAGGAAAGCCCCGAAGGCCCCAGCCAGTGTGATCTCTACCAGATGGGAGGAAGGTACGAAAAACGTACTGATCATCGCCACATAGGGCCAATTATCTCCAGCATTAAACAAAAGAGAATAAATGAGGAATGTGAGTTTAATAAGAGGGGAGGGGATGGGCAGGAGACTGGGTGAAGCCCTTTACAACTATATGGGAAGAAGGAATAGACTCTGGAAAGTAAGGAATGGAGGAACTCAGAAACCCAGCAAGCAGAGTCTCCTCAAAGTGAGGATGAATCTATGCACAATGCTTGAATCAGGGTGGGGCTGGCACGATTTGAAGAACGTCTTTGAAAATTCAAGATAGAGTGATCTGTTGACAGGGGATATGACAGGAAGTACAGGGCTTAAATCCTTCTCTAAAGCTAGTAAAGTTCACCTTAGGTCTTCCTCTATCCCAGTGGGCTCGGATCACCTAGAATCTGAAATGCCTGGGCATCCAACAAGAGCTACAGAATGGAAATAATGGGTAGGGAATGCCTAAAGGGAGAAAGAGAAAAATTATCACCTAATCACTGCAAATAAAAACTCTGGACAGAGCTGCCTGGTTTTGCAGGGAGAGGAATAAAGGAAAGAGCAGGAAGTATGTAGCATATTATAACTTTATTTATTCTAAGGCACAGAGTTGGCTAAGAAAACAAGACTATTTCATCACTGGGGAAGAAAAAAGTAACTAGGACCCCCAAACAAAAATCAACAGGAGTCCTTTGCACTTGGTCACCAATACAGAGACTCCTGATCACCTTCCCAGGCTCAACTGTGGGCACCAAAATAGCAGAGACTGAGATTTCCAGTCTCAAGAAAACCCCACAGGGAAGGAAGCAATTGGGATCGACCTCAAGGCACCCAGACAATCCCTGGAAAAGGTCCCAGGGACCAGCAGGATTACAGCCACCAGCCCAGAGCTGGGTAACCAGACACCAGCCCAGAGACCTGCTATTTGCTGACTCTCCTGCACAGACAAAACTGTGGGCCCCAGGGCACCCGAGACTGGGTTTCTCTGTCAGGAGAAAACCTCACAGTGTGGGGAAACAGCAGGTTTGAGCTTAGAGGGCTCAGCTGACCCTCCCCCCTCCACACATACATAGAAAAATTCTCAGAAAAAATTCCCTGGTCCCTGCAGGCACCCAGTCACCAGCTTGAAGCCACCACTCACCCATGCCTGAGCATTCTATGTGCCAACCCAGACAGAACTGTGGACCCCAAAACACAACAGACTGGGTCTCCTTGTCAGGAGGAAACCTCACAGTGTGTGTGTGGGAAACATCTGGTCTCATCTCTGGACACCCAACTCCGGAAAAGTTTCTGGGTCCCCACAGGTTCCAGGCTCTAGACTCCTGCTGTATGCATGAAAGCTGTGCTCACCAGCCACTGATTACCACTTGAGTACTGGGGCAGAGAGCTCCAAACTCAGACCTACAAAAGCCTGGGATCCCTGAGATCAGCCCCCAGACACTGCTCCAAGGGGCAACCAGTTATCCCTACTAAACTGACCAAACCCCGGGACACCCAAGTTCTTCAAGAGGGCTGTGCCTAGAAAACACAGAAAAACAACAGCAGCAGCTCACTAAATTCAGAGCAAGAAACCCAGCAGCAGAGCAGCTGTCTCCAGGACTTCTCTAGCTGACTAACAAAGACCACAGTTACCTCTTAGGTCAATATGCCTGAGGTGAGATGTGGCAATTCATGAGAAAGACCGGCCATTCAATGATCATACACAACAAGTGGAGGAGGCCTATTTCAGGAAAAATCATTTTCCTGACAAGGGGATTCTCCCCAAGGGGAGATCCCAAGGGGATTCCAGGAACCACCAGAAACTAACACCCAACACCTAAGATAGCCCAATGTGTAGAGGCCAGCAGAAAAGCTCAACCAACAAAAGACAGAGCAATATGGCATCTCCAGAACACAGTTATCCAGGGGCAAGCATCCCTGGACACCTCAGCATAAATGATATTCAAGAAGATGACCTAACATCTATGTTTATGAAGAGGATAATAGAGGAAACAAATAAAATGTGTAAAGAATTAGAGAAAGATAAAGTCAACCAAATTATGGCCATCCATAAAGAAATGGATGAAGATCAAGACAAACAGATTATGGCCATCTATAAAGAAATAAGGGAAGATGCAGCCAAACAGTTTATGGCCTTCAGAGAGGAAATAATTAAATCTCTGAAAGGAATAAAAGAAACAGAGGAATGTTCAAACAAACAGCTTAAGGAATTGAAGGAAAATACAGTCAGACAGGTGAAGGAAATCAACAAAACTACTCAAGATAAAATAAAATTGGAAAAATTAAAGAAACGGAGGAAATCATGGAGAGGAACAACTTAGGGAAGAAAATAGGAACTACAGAGTTAAGCATAACCAATAGACTATAAGAGATGAAAGAAAGAATCTCAGGTGTGGAAGATACAATGGAAGAAATCGATGTATACATCAAAGAAGATATTAAATCTAAAAAATTGCTGACACAGACCATCCAAGAAATCTAAGACAACATGAAAAAACAAAACCCAACAATAATAGAAATAGAGGAAAAAGAAGATTCCTTCCTCCAAGACCTAGAAAATATTTTCAACAAAATCATAGAAGAAAATTTCCCCAACTTAAAGGAGAAGCCTATAAAAATACAATAAGCCTACAGAACACCCAATAAATTAGACCAGAAAAAAAAATATCCTCCCGCCACTTAATAATTCAAATAGTAAGTATACAGAACAAAGAAAAAATACTGAAAGGGGAAAAGGCCATATAACATATAATGGCAAAGCCATCAGAATCACACCTGACTTCTCAACATAGATAAGAAAGCCAGAAGGGTCTGGACTGATATCATGCAGGCCCTAAGAGAACACAGATGTCAGCCAGGCTACCATACCTAGCAAAACTCTCAGTCATCATGGATGGAGAAAACAAGATATTCAATGACAAAAACAAATTTCAACAATACCTACCCAAAAATCCAGCATTACAGAAGATACTAGAAGAAAAAACACAACCCAGGAAAGCTAACTACATTCAGGAAAACTCAGGAAATAAATAACCTCACATCAGCAAAAAGTACCCAAGTATGCAAACACACTACCGCAATCAACATCAATATCAAAGGATCTAACAGCCAGTGATCATTAATCTCCCTCACATCAATGGACTCAAATCTCCAATAAAAAGACACATTCTAACAGAATAGATACATAAACAAAACCCAACAATCTGTTGCATACATGAAACATACCTAAGTCACAAAGATAGACATTACCTCAAAGTAAAGGGCTGTAAGATGGTTTTCCAAGGAAATGGAACCAAGAAGCAAGCAGGAGTAGCCATTCTAATATCTGATAAAATACATTCTCAACCAAAATTAATCAAAAGAGATGGGGAAGATCATTTCATACTCATCAAAGGAAAATTCCACCAAGAAGACATCACAATTCTGAAGATCTATGCCCCAAATGCAAGAGCACCCAAATTTGTAAAAGAAACATTAATAAAATGGAAACCACACATAGATTCCCACACATTAATAGTGGGAGACTTCAACACCCCATTCTCAACAAAGGACAGGTCAACAAAACAGAAATTAAACAAAGAAACAATGACTCTGACAGAGGTCATGAATCAAATGGACCTAACAGACATCTACAGAACGTTTGACCCAAACACAAAAGAATTTAACTTCCTCTCAGCACCTCAGGGAAGCTTCTCCGAAATAGACCATATTGTTGGTTACAAAGCAAACCTCAGCAGATACAAGAAGAATGAAATAATCCTTTGTATCCTATCTGACCACCATGGACTAAAGCTTGACCTCAACAACAACAGAAATAGCAAAAAGCCTACACACACATGGAAACTGAACAACGCACTACTCAATGACAGCTGGGTCAGGGAAGAAATAAAGAAAGAAATCAAAGACTTTCTAGAATTCAATGAAAATGAAGGCACAACATACTCAAACATGTGGAACACCATGAAAGCAGTGCTAAGAGGAAAATTCATAGCACTAAGTGGCTTCAAGAAGAAATTTGAAACATTTCATACAAGCAACTTATAGGCTCACCTGAAAGCCCTGGGGAAAAAAAAAAGAAGCAGATGCACCCAAGAGGAGTAGACAGCTGGAAATAAACAAACTCAGTCCTGAAACCAACAAAGTAGAAACAAATAAAGCAATTCAAAGAATCAATGAAACCAAAAGCTGGTTCTTTGAGAAAATCAACAAGATAGACAAATCCTTAGCCAAATTAACAAGAAGGCAAAGAGACACCATCCAAATCAACAAAATCAGAAATAAAAAGGGTGACATAACAACAAACACTGAGGAAATTCAAACAATTAGGTCTTACTTCAAAAGCCTATATGCCACAAAATTTGAAAATCTAAATGAAATGGACAATTTTCTTGATCAGTTCTACTTGCTAAAGCTGAATCAAGAGCAGGTAAATCAATTAAATAGTCCTAAATCCCCTAAGAAAATAGAAGCTGTCATCAAAAAAAGCCCAGGTCCAGATAGTTTCCACGCAGAATTCTACCAGACCTTCAAAGAAGAGCTAACAACAATACTCTTCAAACTATTCCACAAAATAGCAAGAGAAGGAATATTGCCAAATTCATTTCTATGAATCCACAGTTACCTTGATATCTAAACCTCACAAAGACCGGACGAAAAAGAGAATTCCATGCCCATCTCTCTTATGAACATTGATGCGAAAATGTTCAATAAAATACTCGCAAAACAAATCCAAGAACACATCAAAGATATCATCCACTATGACCTAGTAGGCTTCATCCCAGGCATGCAGGGGTGGTTCAATACACAAAAACCCATCATTGTAATCCATTGAAAGAAAAAGAAAGAACTGAAAGAAAAAGGCCACATCATAATCTCCTTAGATGCTGAAAAAGTATTTGATAAAATTCAACATTCATTTATATTTAAAGTCCTGGAGAGATCAAGGATACAAGGCACTTGCCTAAACCTAGTAAAGGCAATATACAGCAAGCCTATAGCCAATAGCAAACTAAATGGAAAGAAATGAAAAGCAGTCTCACTGAAATCAGGGACAAGGCAAGGCTGCCTACTCTCTCCAAACCTCTTTAGCATAGTACTTGAAGTCCTTGCTAGAGTGATAATACAATTAGAGGAAATCAAGTGGATTCAGTTTGGAAAGGAAGAAGTCAAAGTATTACTATTTACAGATGATATGATAGTATACATGAGTGACAGCAAAAATTATGCCAGGGAACTCCTACAGCTGATAAACACCTTCATCCAAGTGGCTGGATACAAAATCAACTCAAAAAAAATTAGTAACCCTCCTGTATACAATATACAAAAGGGCTGAGAAAGAAATTAGGGAAACAACACCCTTCACAATAGCCCCAAATAACATAAAGTACCTTGGTATGACTCTAACCAAGCAAGTCAAAGACTTGTATGAAAAAAAACTTTCAGTCCCCCCCCCCAAAAAAAAAAGAAATAGAAGAAGATATCAGAAGATGGAAAGATCTCCCATGCTCATGGCTTAGCAGGATTAACAGTAAAAATGGCCATCTTACCAAAAGCAATCTACAGATTTAATGTAATTCCCATCAAATTATCAACACAATTCTTTAGAGACCTTTTAAGAAAAAATTCTCAATTTCATATGGAATAACAATAAACCCAGAATCGTTAAAACAATTTTCTACAATAAAAGATCTTCTGGAGGTATCTCCATCCCTGATCTTAAGCTGTACTATAGAGCAACAGTTATAAAAACTGCATGGTACTGGCATAGAATCAGAATGGTGGATCAATGGAATCGAACAGAAGACCCAGAAATAAACCCATACACTTATGGACACCTGATTTTTGACAAAGATGCCAAAACCATACAATGGAAAAAAGATAGCATCTTCAACAAATGGTGCTGGACTAACTGGATGTCTACCTGTAAAAAAAAATGAAAATGGATCCATACTTATCACCCTGCACAAAACTGAAATCCAAGTGGATCAAAGACCTCAGTATAAAAATGGACACACTAAACCTGTTAGAAGAAAAAGTGGGAAAGAGCCTTGAGCTCATTGGCACAGGAGACAACTTCCTAAAGAGAACACCAACAGCAGAGGCTCTAAGAACAACAATCAATAAATATGACCTCATGAAACTGAAAAGCTTCTGTAAAGTAAAGGACACTGTCGTCAGAACAAAACAGCAGCCTACAAATTGGAAAAGGATCTTTACCAACCCTATATCTGACAAAGGACTAATATCTAGAATATGTAAAGAACTTAAGAAGTTAAACAGCTACAAGTCAAGTAACCCAATTAAAAAATGGGGTACAGAGGTAAACAGATAATTCTCAATAGAGGAACATTGAATGGCAGAAAAACACTTAAAGAAATGCCCAACATCCTTAGTCATCAGGGAAATACAAATCCAAAACGACCCTAAGATTTCACCTTAAACCCATCTGAATGGCTAACAGCAACACATGCTGGAGAGGATGTGGAGAAAAAGGAACCCTATTCCATTGCTGATGGAAATCTAAATTTGTACAACCACTTTGGTAATCAATCTAGGGCTTTCTAAGACAATTAGGAATAGTGCTACCTCAAGACCCAGCTATATCACTCCTTGGCATATATCCAAAAGATGCTCAAGTACACAACAAGGACATTTGTTCAATCATGTCTGTAGCAGCTTTATTTGTAATAGGCAGAAGCTTGCAACAACCCAGATGTCCCTCGGTTGAGGAATGGATACAGAAAATGTGGTACATTTACACAATGGAATACTACTCAGCAATTAAAAATGAGGAAATCATGAAATTTGCAGGCAAATGGTGGGATCTAGAAAAGATCATCCTGAATGAGATATCCTAGAAGCAGAAACACACACATGGTATATAAGCACTTATTTGTGGATATTAGACATATAATATAGGATAATCATACTAAAATCTGTACACCTATAGTAGCTAAGCAAGAAGGAGGACCTTGGGTAAGATGCTCAATCTTCACTCAGAAAGGCAAATGAGATGGACATCGGAAGAAGGAAAAAACAGGGAACAGGACAAGAGTCTATCACAGAGGGCCTCTGAAATACTCTACCCTACAAGGTATCAAAACATATGCTGAGATTAATATGAAAGAAGGGGGAGATAGAAAGACCTGGAAGGAACAGGACCACCACAAGGAGAGCAACAGAACCAAAGAAATCTGGGCACAGGAGTCTTTTCTGAGACTGATACTCCAAACAAAGGACCATGCATGGAGAAAAATTTAAAACTATTAATGAACACCATCATCCAATTTCTAAAAAGGTGAGGCTATTGAGAAAATCTTCCTAACAGCCTGAGAGGGAAAGTGACACATTTTTATACAGAGGAGTGAGGTGAGCACGCTGCTGCCAGCGAGGTTCTGATTGGAGAGTGTTCAGGTGAGAAGATGGTAGAATGGCATACTCGTGGCTTAACCATTTGAGTAAATAACGTTTGCTTTTAATTCTTGAATCTTTGAAAGAAGAATTTGGCAGCCGCAGGGTTCTTTTAACACCAAAAACCAGGCAGTCCCTTGTCTGGACTGCTGCCAGGAGTCATGTTAATGTCTGAGGGCTGTGCATAACTGGCCCCACAGATCACCTGGGCATTGTGGAAGAGTTGGCCCTGGGCACATGAATGTAGGAGAGCTATCCCTGACTCTTGTCTGCTGGACCATGGTGAGGACAACGGAGAGAAGCCCTCCTCCGCCCCTAGTCCATTCACATCTATAGCAGGCAGGAGAGCTGGAGCCTGGATCATGAGTGGGAGGACTGGTCATGTCTTTCAAGGCTGCAACACTCAGGAGAGCCGGCTCTGTCCCTCCCCAGGCAGCAAGGTAGAGTTAGCCTGGGTTGGAGAGGTTGCTAGTGAGCCAGCCCCCAGGGCATGAGAGCTGATGGGATGATTGGCTCAGAAACCTCTCAGGCCCAGATCCAAGGCTTTGAAGTGACCACCCTAACATCTACCCCATTGATGAACTGCTGGAGTACATGAATGGGTTGTTCCCACAATCCAAAACTACAGGATCTCCATGAGACAAGGTAGCAACAGGATATTTGAGAGGAATCCCAGTAAGGTTCCCATATTGATAGAACAGCAGAAGCCAGAGGTCCCCTACCAGGCCAATGAGTCATTACAATGAATATTTGAAAGAAAAGAAGTGTGGACAAAAAGCTATACTTTGTGACACACTGTAACATATTTCAGCTTCCACAATGAGAAGAAGGAAGAGGTTGCAAGTGTGGAGGGTAGATATGGGGTGGGGGGAGGGGAGATGAGTGGGATTGGAGAGCATAATGGGAAATTCACAAAGAACCAACAAAATGTTTAAAAAAAAATAGATGCCATGTGTTCCCAGTTCTTTTCTATTTGGAACTTTTGTAATCACATAAATAATTCTGAATTTAGATAATGGATATTTGATTCCTTCAATATTTACCTTTCAGAGTAAGCAGCCAGGACCAGAATAAAATTTATTCTATGTTTAATTACTCCTCTTTATTTCTTAATACTTTTTACCTTAAATACTTTCTTGAGTGTTAAAAATCAATACCTCAGAAACATGATTTTACGTCTTAGACTGAGGAAAGAGCATATTCCCAGATGCGTGCTTGAGATAACATTTGATGCGCTTGAGTTGTTTCTTCTCCAGCTTTGTGGAGACTACTCATCTCAAGGCCTCATCATTCACAGAGAGGGTGGATAGTGTGCTCCTGTGTGTAGCACCCAGCACTTTATTTATGTGCGACTCTACCATAGTGTTTTGCCCTGAGAATTCCACCCATCATGGTCTCCTGGAATTTCAGCTGCCTTACCTCATCTTAAGGAGTCTATGAGGCGGGGGTGGTCTTTCTAACTGTTATGCAGCATGGAAAACTCTAGCAGCTAACTGGGAGAGTCAGTTTATTCTGTTCACTTTTCTTTCCCTCACTGATAGCTGTGTCTTGTTGCAGAGTGTGTTAATTGTTTTTTTTTTTAATTCCTTATGATGAAATATTGAGGGAAATCAACTTACAAAAGGAAAGTTTATTTTGACTCTAGGTTTTAGGTAGTGGTCATTTGATTTCATTGTTTCTGGGTTTGAACTAAAGCAAAATCTCAGGGCAGAGAGATGAGCAAGGCTGCTCACCTCCTGACAGCTAGGAAACAGACAGAGAGTCCCTCTTCCAAAGCCCATGAAGCTCCTAAATCCAACAATGGATTCACCTGATGAAAGTTGAAAACCTCATAATCCTATTGTCTTTCACTCATACAAGGCCTACCTACACTGCTACACTGGGGACCAAGAAGTCAAGAGGTCATGAGGGACATTTACAACCCAAACTATAAAACTTGGTGTCTAATATCTTTTCAAAATCTTTGTCTCAAACGTTTTACTTTTTCCTGTCTTTTCAGCCAGGAGAATCAGTATGTACTCCATTTCTTTAGTCTAAATGCAAATAAAAGTCTCAAAGCTTATTTTAAGGTGATGAATTTTGAACATTTGGGGCCATGCACAAAAACAAATTTTGGTACATGAGTTCAGAGGTATCTGAAATTTATTTTCAAAAAATAAATTCATTTATGCCAGATGGCAAATTAATTAAATGCCCTTTTATTCACTTCAGTTGCACGTGTTATTATCCTTACACATACTGACTGGTAGGAGACCGCATGTGGGAATCATCTGAAGGTGTGATTAAGCACATGGGTTCTGAGCTTATAACTCCCATGTTCAAATCCTCCCCCGACACCCCCTTTTTTGTACTTATTAGCTTGGTGGGTTTGAGTAAATTACTTTGTTTCACTGTGGGCCTCTATTTTATGTAAGAAAAACTTAAAAGCGCTATCTTTGGGCCTGGGGAAATGACACAGTGGGTAGAATGATTGCTACCTGAGAATAAAGACCTGGGTTCAGATTCACACTGCCCAGATAAGAGCCAGATGTCATGGTACATGTATGTCATCCCACTGCTGGAGCTGTAGCAAATGGATCCAGCCAGTCTAGCCAATAGGTGAGCTCTGTGTCCAGTGGGAGACCCCATCTCAAAGTCTAAGGTGGAAGAGTGATTAAGGAAGACACCCAGTGTTGGCCTGAGGCTTCCACACGCCGCAGTCAAAGATGAGCACACCCCAGTCCTCCCTACAGTTAAGTCTCTTAATTGAATTAAAATAAAAGGTGGTTTTTTGTGTGTGTGTGTGTGTGTGTGTGTGTGTGTGTGTGTGTGTTATTACAGCAATTAGATACTTTAAAGCATCTATCACAGCAGATGTTCATTAGGTATTATTTATCAACATTACACATTTTTCTACTTAATATTTATGCTAACAGTCTTATTTAGGCACACATACCATTATTTTAGTGAATATATTATTTAAACTCAATATTCAATTGCTACAGTCTAACTGATATATGTGAATTTTCTGAAGTCTTCTTGGTGCTCTCTCTCTCTCTCTGTCTCTGTCTCTCTCTCTCTTCCTAGCCTACATTCTATCTTGTCACCCCAGGTTGACCTTTGTCAACTACTTTCAAGTCCCGAAGTCACTCAAAGCACCTCCCCAGTGCAAACTCAATAAAGAACAGCTCTTTGACTCTGGCTTCCCAAACACTGTGCATTAAGATTCAAGGTTTTTTTCTTCCAGCCTTGACCTTTCTTTCACTGACTGTGTCATGGACACATTAACCCTCCAAGAACACTCAAGGATCTTTACGATGCATTTCTTGTTTAGTTCCTTCTGTTTGCAATCCTACAGGCTCATGACGCAGCTATGCTATGGCTTCAGTTGCACTGCATCATGGGAATCCCAAGGAGAATAAAAGCAAATGGAGAGGGAAATCCTCACAGTTAAGTGAGTGCACACACACAACAGGGATAAACACAGTTACTCTACAGAAGGAGGTAAGTGGCAGATAAAATGAAAGAGGTGTGTGTGGAGTTGCCGTAGATAAGCAAGAAGTGGAGAAGGGGTGGCTTTGCAGGTTAGTGAGCTCCTGAATAGTCCAAAAACTCCCTTTGTAAAAATCTAAGAACCATATTCTGTGTACAAAGAACAGATAGAACCTGAAGGGGTCAAATAAAAAAAAACGGCTAACAGTAATTCTGATGTTTGATGTATGTCAAGACAAGACATACAGGGTCTGATCGTTAACTGCGTAACAAGCAAGGGAGTGAAAATGCTACATAGTTTCCATCCAACCTTGTATGACACAACAAAGATGAAACTGGTGTCGCTAAAAATTCATGTACCCTGAACCAGGGAAGGGAGTGAGAGCCAAGAATCCTAAAGCCTTCTCCTTCCCACCCACACCTGTGAAGACCATCTTTTCTAAGCGCGCACATCCCTGACTTGGCTTCGTGATCTTTATAGCTAGCACCTCTTCTGTGCCAAACAGGAGCTAGGAAATTTCTTCATTAACTCTCCTTTCATGAAGATGAGCATCTCCAAAAAGTTCCCATTTATTCCAGGTCTTTTCTGTTATCAAAAGCAGCATTAAACTTTACCTCTATAGCTTGATTCACATTGGTTTGCGCATTCTAGATTCAAGTTTGAGAAAGTAACCATTGCATCAATCTTTTTGATGATCTGGGGAGTCATTAAAACTATCAATAAATTTTAAAGACATCTGTGCGATGGCAGGCATTACATTATTGTCATTCATTTCTCATAGACACTTCCTCCCTGTGTACAAGCAGGTGTCTGAGAAGTCAAAATGCCACAAAAGGGAAACACTAACCTCTGAATTTATACTGTAACTAATATTCCCTAGATGTAACAAATAATGGGTACACTGATTATGTTTTACTGTTTTTAATTCTTCCAGTAACTCTATGAAGAAATCACAAGGCTACATACATTCCTAGAAACAGCTATTATTTGTTTTGGATCTTTGTGTAAAAATTGTATATAATACTCACCCATCTGTACACAGATTTAATTTAATTCCTTTCAATAAATTCCTACATAGCAATTTTTTATCACAATTAAGTTTTATGAATTTACATTTGGTATGGCAGCTTTGCGTAGTTTCCAGACCTGTTAACTTAATGCCACCTGATCTGATTTTGGAATGGGAAAATCTCTTATTCTGCAGATGTAAACAGAGAGGCTTAAGTTGAGAACACAGAAGTGGGGGTTAGGGCCTTTACCAGATAAACCTGTTCAGGAACTGATTCTCTCCTAACCCCACATCCTCCCCCGACGCACGCAAGCATCACATGCCTTGCCTACTGTTGCTGCTTATTTCATTTCTTCTCTTCCTTTGTTTCTGCCCCCTCGGAGTCAGCTCTCCCCCTACCTCCTGCCTTGTCTTCTGAATAGCATTCAAGATAAAGATGTCATCTGAGCCAATGCCAAAACAGAAAGTTCTCAGAGATCTTCTGGCATATCTCTGATGCCCATTTAAGGTTAAGTTTAGCTTAGAGGGTGCAAGGTTATAAAATGCTCTTCTTAATGGCCTTGCTAGAGCAGAAATGTGTGTGTGTGTGGGGGGGTGTACACACATGCATTCACTGACAAGACATGGGTGCCCACCGGCTTAGAAGCATGTGTGGGTTTAACATTTATGCTAGGTAATAGCTATCTCTTCATTGCAGTTTCCATTCTAGTAAGTCTTCAATGTGAAAGAAAAGGGGAATGCACTTCTGGGGGAGAAAACTAGCTTAGTACACTAAAGTAATTATAACTGATTATGAAGCTTAAATAGTATTAGCGTAAGTCTGAGCCATAATATCATTTGTACTATTAATATAGGCAATAGTCTGATGGCATTTTGCTAGGTGGAAAATTACATGTCCTGTCTTCATTCTACATTTGCATTACTGGCAAGGACACTGATCTATTTCCCCACAGTTGAGAAGCATCTCTGAGCTCATTACTTCTTTCCATTCCTATTATGGTATCTACCACAGACACTGTATCTTTGTGTTTAAAGAGGATTTCCAGCCCTTAAATACAATTAGATTCTCATGAATGAGGAATACACTATTTCTTCATAACTAGATTTCCAAGTATTCAATGTTTGATAAGTCCTTAACAAATATTTGAGCGAGTAAATAGTAAATAACTTAAATAAAAGTAGGTTAGTAGTATTTATATATTCTACTTAACAGTCAAAAAGATGAAAAAATACCAAAAGCATGAGAAAAAACTTAGACACTTATAAGATTTTAGAATAAGAGAGGATTTTCCAAACAAACTGACTAAAAATTAAACCACAAAGAGCTTTTCCATGGAAGTGAGCAGAAGGTGGCAGAGTCTCTTTGTTTTCAAACACCAGCACCTCCTTGTTATGCTTAGAGGACATGTTCTAAGAATATAGCCCAGGATACAGGTTTATCTGCAAATATATATAATATTATATACATAATATTAATATATAATATATTATATATTATAATTATATTATAATATAATATAATTATATTATATTATAAAATATAATATAATTATATATTATAATTTATAATATATAAATATATATTAATATATTAATATAGATATAAATATATAATATATAAAAATATAATATGATTATAATAATATAATATAATTATAATATATATATTGCACAGAGCTGTATCCAAAACAAAACAAAGGATAAATAAACCCGGAAATGGTCTTAAATGTCAAAGGACAGAAGGCAGTCTGTTTACACATCTATGATGGAGGGGCTAAGGCTGGGGTCTTTAGTTGGATTGCAATGTATGTGCTCTGATTTTCACTATCACAGGGCTACGGGTCTTACCCAGGCAGAGTTTCCCTGTCAGTGAGATTGAGGGAAGGCTTTACAAAGAGCAGAGGCTTGGTGTAGACAGTGCAGATTCATCCCCGTAACTGCAGTATGCAGTGCATCCGTCACAGCCCATGGTGTACTTAACAATGCCAAAGGAGAAGGGCAGCATAAGAGTGATTCAAATTACAAAGGGGCAGATTCTAGTAAAAATGGCAAAATCACGCTCTTTGAAAATATTTTATGTGCAATAGGAGTGAGAGACTCAAATTATTTAGTAACTAAATTGTAATTAACCCTGAGCCTAGGAATTATTAATAACCACAATTTCCCCTTTTATCTTGTATTGTTTTCTAAATTGTCTTATATTATACACAGATATCTATTAGTTAAAAAAGTATGATAAAGTATAATTTAAATAAAATGTACAGCATAGACATTTCTTGAAAGCATCAAATCTACTGCCTGAGGATGTCTGTGGGATACTGCTTTGTTTCTTCCGCCATACATTTCTGTATTTCTGCACGTATTATTCATTCTCTGTGTTTCTAAAATACTATCAAAACCCACCGTGCATTCATTATAATAAATTCCAAGTCTGGGAACTCAGTACAGATTAACAAGTGTATGACTTATCTACAACGTGTGTTTCGTCTGTGTAATGCCCAGAATTCAGAGAAACTCTAAAGTGTCTCTCCTCCTGCTTTTGAGGACATAAACAAGGTCTAAGTGGTTTAGTCACTATCACAGCTACCTAGACATACCAACAATTCAAACCTTTCTAATGAGACTTGAGGTCACAACCGCGTCTACTGTGGTGGTGACTAGGATGGATCTGTTGGAGAAGGTGATGATGTCACATTCACGCTGAATCAGAAAATATGGAAATGTGTGTGCACTTGTATACTTTAAATGTCCAGGTTAGGTAGGGGAGAAACTGTACTTTTCAACCAATCGGGACAGTGACAACGGAGGTGCTGCAGGGAGGCATGACTGAGAGCCTGGTGGCTACAAGGCACCAAGAAACACCAGAGGACTCTGCCTCAGCATCCCTTTTGGACCATGAGTTTGTATATCAGTCTCTACAGCTGTATGACTTTATGAGAGCTGTCCAAACCTGGAACCGATTCTCTATTATTTTCCTTAAGGCCACGGAAGTTTTGCTATTACAACCAGTACCGCCAGCAACACCATCTCACAATCCCACATCCTTGCAAATATACACTTTGGAAGATTTTTTTTTTTCTTGAAAACACTGATATATTAAAAAAGTAATCATCTAGTCCCTCATTTTAAAAAGCACTTTCTTCTGGTAGTTCTGGGAAGATTTAAAATTATAAAGACACTGTCACTGGGTATTAGTGTAGTTGAAGTTTTATAGAAATAAATGCTTTTCTAAGAAAAATGTATTTTACACGACAAAAATAATCTGTAGTCACAGGCTGTGTGTAACTAAGAGGGTGTGACATATATTTTTACCAGACGTTCTTCAGGGAAGCTTCAAGGAAAATTCAATCATTAAATAAGTGTTTGCTGAAGTCAAAGAAATTTTAAAAAGGGATTCTGGGCAGACCACATTGGATTCAAATAATCATTTTAATGTGTCTAAACATCCTTTAGGTGGACTCACTTATTTCCTTTCTGTCTCCTTGAAATTTCTGTTGATAATAAGGTACTTTCATAAGAAAATTGAGGCCTGCTTTGTAATGCTGATTTCTGTTTCTGTTTTTTTTTTTTTTTTTTTTTTCCTCCAAGGTGCATAGGACGTACAATATTTTTTTCATCTATTTGGTGAAAGAAGCAAAAATAATTGAAAACTTTTATGTGCTTTGGACACAGCTGAGCTCTTTGCATTTTACAGTCAGCATGTGGCCACAAGGCCTCCCCCTCTTTTTCTGCTATCTATAAAAGGTCATTGTGTGTATCATAAAGACAAGAGACTACAGAGTTTCAGCTTACAGCTCCAAGACTCAAGGTAACTAGCTTAATCATGCCAGTCATTAGCTATCCCGAGTCTCTGCCTGAGTCCAGAGAGCAATCTGCCAGAATCCGGATAGCTGGAATAGCAAAGTCCTGGTCAATGGAACCCTGAGCCCAGGAGGTCAGTTTAAAGGAAATTCTGTGTATTCCACATTAAGAAGGGAAACTGTCCTCGACTTTGTAAAGCTCTTTTGTATAAATACGTAATAAAGAACACTATTCTAAAATCAGTAATTGAGTAAGAACATGAATTATAACTATAAACAGGCAAATTAGCCTATTTACCAAACATAAAGGGGTCAGTCCTCTTGTATATAGTAGTGATAACAGTTTTAAAGAGAGAATATGAACTCTAATTTTATTAAAAAAAAAAAACTATTATGCAGTTAAGTAAAACTTAACTGAAAAATGTGTCCTTGAAATGTTAAAGTTCATGGCTGCAATTTAGGCGTGGAAATTGCTAACTGCTTCTTTGAAAGAAATGAAGCTTTTGTGTGCATCCATTGCTGAACAGCAATAACTAAAAACATTCTTAAACAAGCTTTAAAAAGTATCCTTAAGGTAAACTCATTAACTGATTAATTTTATAATTTCTCCTGAAAAAAAATGCTACTGTAGACGTGAAATGTATATAACTCTGCTGGAGTCTACGCTGAATAAGTAACCAGTGGAGAACAGTGCTGTAATGCTTGGAAGCCTGGGCTGAAAGGACACAATCAACTCTGTGCCAGTAAGAAACTGACTTTGAAAGCTGCTTTGAGATGAAAGAGAGGCGGCGTCTATGTGAACAATAGCAAACAATGAGCATTCTTTCTACCAGTCATGACTGTGTTGGCAATTTCACATTTACTATCTTTCATTTTATGGTCTTTAAAAATCACATCGTTTAGCAAATCGGCATTATCCCATTCCAACAATTCATGCTAACATTTCACAATTCATTTTCCTTACCCCAATAGGAACATCTGGTAAAAGCTTTAGAATTCGTCTTAGAATAATGATAAACTCTGTCATCTGTGGAATGTACTTTAGTCCCAGCAAATCTCAATTATATTAGGAAGAGCATAAATATCTTAGTGTTCATACACACAGACATATATTAAAAGTTGGCACATATCTAACTTCTCATACTTCACCATAGTATTCAAATTTCCCAATTTATTCTCAAGACTTACCCTGAATACCAAGATGAAATTTTTGTGAGGATAATGAATACCAGTTTTAAAGTACAAGGCATCTTCACAATTTAGAGGTTCTTTGCATAGTTAACTGCTTTATTTCATTGACATTAATGCCATACACTTTAGTTTTCCAGTAGAGTGCAATGTTACTTTAGCTGCCACCACAGCTCGGGGAAAATAAACTTGAAGATGTATATAACAACATGATAATTACTTTCAATCTAAACTTAGGTTAACTCTCTTAGGCCCAGAGTTAAGTAGCTATTTATCACATTTTATAAGGTTTAACTTCTTTGGAAAGTCATGGTGGCAACACTACTTTCATTCTACATGACTAAGTTGCCAGAGCATCAATGCTGGCTGTTCTCAGCAGCTGAGGAGAAACAGCTTTAGCTGCTACTGAAACCATCATAAGCTCATTTGATATTGGCTTTAATGACTCTTTAAGGAGACCCAGTGGTCAGTGCAGGATTCTTTTCTAGTTGTCTTGCCTAGAGAAAGTTCTGTTGGATTCACATATCCAACCATTTTTTTTTTTGGCATGGGGAGGCTTACCCCCTACCATGCTGCAGGAATGGGTACTGAGTCCAGAGCCAACATAGTAACCCTATCCTTTATCATGGACTATTGTGCAGAATCCAAGCTTAATCCCACCAGCATGACATTTCTCTGAAGATTATAGCTGACCAAGAAACAGCTAAAGGAGAAGCTTCTCTCTACAGATGGAACAAGGATGGATGTTGCCTCAGGAATGATATCAGTCCTTGTACTATCACAAACCAAACGAACAACCACGAAACACTCCAACACCCTCCAGAGTAAGACCAAACAAGAGCTCAGAGGAGTGCAGGGCCAAGAGAAGTGGAGCAAGAGGTCAAAAGCCTTGATCACATTTGATATGGACTTGTGCTATGGAATGTAGTGTGTTTCCTTATTATTATAAGGGGCACGTATTTCAGATTTTGTGGGTTCAGCCAGGGACATATTGCTATTATTATCATTATTATTATTATTATTATTATTATTATTATTATTATTATTATTATTTTAAAGCAGAGAGTGTACTCCCAATAGTGTCTAGAAAATATATGCGTCTAAGAGTCTGCCACGAGTCATCCTGCAGCTACGGCTTCCGAACCAGCCTCTCAGACTCAGGTCATTATAATGAAAATCACTGATATGCTTGCTGCCCCACCCTTACCGTCAAGCTACTGGCACATGAAAAAAAAAAAAAAATATATATATATATGTGTGTGTGTGTGTGTGTGTGTGTGTGTGTGTGTGTGTGTGTGTATTTCATTAGACTAATTCCCATTGGATATCAAAAACATGCATACTTCATTACAACATTATAGAATAAACTTTGAAAATGTAAAGTCCCCCGATCTCTTCTTCCTTCTTACCTCTTTCACACTGTGGCCCTGTGAATCCATAAACACAAGCACAGCGGTTGGGGCCGATGCAACGCCCACCATTCTGGCATCCATTTTCACATACCGCTGTACATACAAAAAACAAAATCAAGAAACATCTCATTAAACAGCACGTTTAACCTGAGCACGGCAAGATCCTGCATTGATGCTACCAAGAAAACATAACCTCATATCCAGTGGCTTCTCTAAGAAATCACAAGCAAGTGCATTTGCTTGCTCAGATGGCGATGCTCTGACACATAGATCTTATCATCAAGCAAACACTGTAAGTTTCTTTTTAATCAGATTCATGATGATTGGATTGGTCTGGTGCTCTCAGAGTCACCTGTTCTTCTGGGACATAAGGGGCAAAATACATTCGCGTGCCCTTCAAGTGCTGTACATATCAAAAATAAGAAGCTCAGTAGGTACAGGAGTAGGCTGAAGGTGCAGCCCCCTGGCTCCTTCCTCACTCATCACCATTGTCCAGAGTGCACGGGGCGATGGCTGCTCTCCCAATCATAGCAGGAGGACATGCACTGCGGAAGAAAATGTTTTCTTCGTCTGAAAGCATCACTGTGTCAGTGACCTCAGGCTTACTTGTCACAGCCACATTCATCAAAGTCATGATGCTAAGTACTTCCTTAAGAGTCATGCCTTCTCTTTCTTCACTCATCACACATTATGTTTCTAAGTAGCACTCTGACACACCATTGCCTTGAAAAATGAGGCAGGCAAAAAGTTGGATAAATAAATAGGAAGGACAGGAAAAGAAGAGGGAAGGCCATGAGGGTTCTGGGACAGATGTGGGTGGATAAAAATGTCAAAGAGAACAAAAACTTCCCACAGATCTCTAAGGAGCATGCAATTCTTGGAATCAGTCACCAGGATTTGAAGGCTCAATTGTAAACAATTACTAGATTTGGATCTAGGATTTCCCAACTGTCCAACACATATTTTGCAGAAGGATAACTCTAATTGAATATGATTAATGAAAATGCAAAGAATCTTCTTTAAAATTATCATGTGGAAGGAAATTTGAATGAAAGCCACTTTCCCAGACATAGCCTCTTGTTACTGTACCAGCTGGGGCTGGGGAGATGGCTCAGCCAGGAATGTACTTGCTGAGTCTGAATGAGGGCCTGAGTTTGGGCGTCAGCATCCACACAAAAAGTTTAGCGCTCCCCTGCAATCCTAACACCATGGAGGTGAAGAAAAGCAGATTCCCGGAGCTCCCTGGCCATCCAGCCTAGCTAAATGGTAGCTCCAGTTTCTGTGAGACATGATCCCTCAAATTAAAACGAACTACTGAGAAAGGTACCTGACCATCTTGGCCCTCCAGACACATGTACAGCTGCAACATTCTCACCAGATCACAAAGACAAATGGGGAGAATGGGGGCCTTGAGTGGGACCTATAAGCAGGAGGCTGGCTTCTCTGAGTTCTCCAAACACAGACGGGACGACAGTGCTGAAGAAGGTTCACCTTCTCCTGCAGAGATGAACCATTTACAGTGTAACCTTAGCCTAACCTGTGTGGGTTAGGCTAATATATCCCTACTTCTTCACAGTGTGTTTTGAGGTTCAGAAAGTAGGATTATCATTCATAAAGATATTTATGAGGACATATGGCATACGTTGACACCAATTTTAAAACGAGCTAGCAAATAATTCTTATATTTCCCATTTCGAATTTCTAACACTGTGAATATTGATAAGGGTCCTGTGAACAGAAAGTTTGGGACCTACTGCACTGCCAGCCATTTGCTCCTGTGCCTGTCAATCACATAAGAGGAACAGTTATCTGGGCTTAAGATCATCCCTCCAAGTACTGCGGTTACTGATGCAACCCTGCCCTGTGCCAGCCTTCCCAGCACCTTGTCTGTTACTTTGCCAGGCATATAGGTGACTCCCGTCCTCCTTCCAGTGTTCCAACCCCACTGGTTCTCAGCATGCTTGCTCCCAACCCGTAATATTGTGAGGATTAAGTAAACCCCCACGAAAGGCCAAAGGCATAGTATAGCCTTTTTACAATCTTGGGAGGACTTTTTTGTTTTGAGAGAGGGTCTTACTTTGTAGTCTTGGCTAGCCTCAGACTCACAGAGATCTGCCTCCCTCTACTCCCAAGTTCTGGGATTAAGAGCATGCCTACCACACATGGTATCTTTTCTATACTCTTAATTACCATTTTTTGTTTGTTTTTTTTGGGCCATGGAACACATGCATGACATAGGAGACTCGATTTCCAACATCCAAAGGTTATACTAAACAGCAACAACAAAAGAGTGGCAGAAACTACAAATGGAGTACGAACACTCAAAACATAGAAGAGGACAATTTTCTTCTTTTGAGTGATGTATGATTCTTGTAAATTAATATTTCTGTAATAAAAAGTAATGGAAATATTACTCTATAGTTTAAAAACTGCTGAAGAGACACTTGCATCCATCTAAATTTCTATGCTGTAAGAAAAATTAGCCACCCAGTAATGCTTGTGTTTAGCATGGGAGCAAAGGGAAGAGCAGAGAGGAGAGTGCAGAAATTTCTCTGCACTTCTCAAGCAGAAGCTGCTGTCTAATCTGCCAGCAACAGCTGCAACAAAACAGTGCTTAGCATCAGCCTGAAAGACATGGCATGCTCAATTATCGGAAGAGCTCGGATACTTAAAGAACACGCCATGTCAGACATGTCCCGAGCAGGTGCTCTGTGCTAGGCCACAAGACAGGCTCATATTCTCATGAGACAGGCTACTGTACCACTCTACAGAGAACAAGTGCTTGGGCCCAAGTTGAGTTTGAAATTGTGGCTATGGCTTCTTCACAGACATCTCAGATAAAAAAAAAATAACGCTCTCAACCATGTTAAGATGTTTAAAAGGGGAAATAGATAAACAGCCCTGACGCGGAACAACATAAAACTGTACTGTGAGTTATCCTCCCTGGTATCGGACCTTCCTGTTCTCGTCCCATCATCTGTCCACTTTTTGTCATCCAACTTTCATAGCCCCCCTTGTCTATTATCAAAATGGTGAGGTCACCCAGGGATATAATACCAAGTCTATTCTTTTGTCTATAACATTCTAATAATTGCCTATACCTATGATTGAAATATTCCAACTAAAATTCTAATCCATATGCATCCCAATTGAGGCCTTTGTCTTGAGGACCTAAGAACCTGTCTTAAGGACCTCTGTCCTTAGATCTGTTTACACAGGCAAATCTATGTGGCAGTCCAACAGATCTATGCACCTAACACAACTATTGATCTCCATAAGCCTCTGCCCATCCATCCCCCTGCTAGAGGATCCCACATAAGGAAGTGGTATTATCACTCAGTCAGGCTCCACTGATAGTCCTGATCTGTCATTTTTTACCTTTTCTTTGTCTTTTCAACCCATCACACCTGGTCTACAAATTACTTGCAAAACACAAGTGTGGCCTGTGTTCTTACTAGTGCTTTAGCTGCCATGGTGGATTGTGTCTATCAGCTCTTCTCTGCTTCCTTCTCATCCCCCTCACCAGCAGGCTCACAGTGGCAACCATGGTGACTTTGTAAACAATGCTAATCAGGTTACATCACTTCATGTACTGGCTGGATTTATGGCAACTTGACACAAGCTATAGTTATCTTAGAGGAGGTAGTTTCTGTTGACAAAAATGCCTCCATAAAATCCAACTATGGGGAATTTTTTTAAACTAGTGATGATGGGGGAGGGACCAGTCCTTTGTGAGTGGTGCCATCCCTAGGCTGGTGTTCCAGGTTGTCCTGGGTTCTATAAGAAAGCAGGCTGAGCAAACCATGTAGAGTAAGACAGTAAACAGCATCCTTCCATGGCCTCTGCACCAGCTCCTGCCTCCAGGTTCCTGCCCCACTTGAGTTCCTGTCCTGACTTCCTGCAATGATGAACTGTGATTGGAAGCTTAAGATAAATAAACCCTTTCCTCCCCAAGTTGGTCATGGTGCTTCATTGCAGCAACAGTAATCCTAACTACGGCACTTGACTATTCAAAATTCATTGTGTTCTCATAATTCTTGAAAGACCGTTCATGTTTCTTCCCTTGGCCTATAAAGCCAAACCTTCCTCTCCAGACCTGTCACCTGCCACTGTCCTTTGTCTCTGTATTACTCCAGCCACAGAGGTTCTGTTACTGTTTTCACAGTCGGCAGAGTCTATTTTACGTCATAGCACCTTTGAACTTGCTTTTCCTTGTGTCGAGAATATTTTCCCCACAGGATCGAAAACAGATGCTATGACCTGTGCGCAGATGTGCATTCCCATTCCCTTACTGATTTCTTCTCATCTTAGATCTGCTAATGACCCAAATTTGCACTGGATTCTGCACTATTCATGGTTCTGTTGCTGTAGTAAAACAGTGACCAAAACCAACGTGGGGAGGAAACTTGCCTTTAGGTCTTCATAGTCCATGATGAGGAATAACTGGGGCAGGAACATGGAAGCAGGGACTGAAGCAGAGGCATTGAGGAATGCTGCTTACTGGATTGCTCAGCCTGCTTTCTTATACAACATAGAACCATCTGCCCTCCCCAGTCCCAAGGGGTGGCATTTCCCACAGTGATCTGGCCCCTTCACGATCAGCCATCAGTCAAAATTGCCCCACAGACTTGCCTGAAGCATCTGACGAAGGCAATTCCCCATTTGAGGTGCCCTCTTCCCTGATGAATCCAGTCTTTGTGAAGTTGACAAGAAACAGACCATGAACAGAGATTCTCACCTGTTCATTTACCCGCCAGTCCACTTCCCCACACGTGCACCTTCGCAGCCCCATGCAAAGGGAAGGACACACAGCGATTTGGCTCAATACGATGCAAGAATGCTCCCTTCCCCCTACAGCCAGGTGCCTACCCATAAGTTATTCACGGCATAGGGACCTAAGAGCTGGGCATGGGGTAAAAAGCACAGTGACCTTCCCCATGGCTTTTTCCCAAGCTTATGGAGTGGAAAATCCTCCCTATTCCTCTCTGGGAAGACAATTAGTTCCCTGTGGTGTGCCTTGCTCTGTCTCTTGCTTTAGGAGTGGCAGCATAAACTTCTACTCTCTTCAGGGAGAAATTTCTGTCTAGCCATAAGAGATCAAAGCACCCTGCTATGCAGGTGCCCAATCCCCTACTCTCCTTACTCTAATGCTAACCTTTGTGATGTTTAACTGGGAGTTTCCACCTTGCTAGTTAAGTGTGTGGGTGTTCCCCTCTCTCAGAAGAGGCCTTCATAGAGCAGCTACTTCTGAGTCTTCCTCTGATTTTTGGTCAAGTATGCAACCTTGAGTAGATAACAGTTCCCAAGTACTGTAACAGGGCTGCATTGATCATCTAGGGGATTGCTCATTTCCTGGGATGGACAAAGAATTGAATATCCTAGAAGTATAGAAAACTGAGCTTCTGAGAAAGCAAAAGTCTCTGAATGAGAGAGAACCTAAGACTGGGGGTCTGCTAAACAGCTTCTGGGCTGGGTCTTTAAAATGATTCCTTCATTTCCCCTTATTGGGCCTGTCTAGATAATGACCCCAAGAAGGTTCTGCTTGTAATGTCTCCTGTGAACAAGAATCCACTATCACAGGGACCTGCTTTTCCGGTCTATCTCTGCTTCTCCAACTCTCCCTTAGAAACACAAGCTTGTGCTCATCTTTACACAGTGGCAGAGTTCAGTGTTACAAATAAAGGAAACACCAAAACATGTATTATCTAATCATTGAGTTGGCCTATTCCTGTGTTTACCAGCATACAAACTGCCTTTAAACTGATTTATTTTCTTGATATTGTGCTACACCTTTATAGCATTGCTTGGGAAGCTACAGTTACACCCAGAAGACAATATTAAAAATAACTAGGACAACCACAATGCAATACTGCGTCATACCTATTAGAATAGTTTTCATTTAAAGAGAAAGAGAAAATACCCAGGCAAGCTGGTCCCTTCTGCATCCTGTCAGGAATAATTCCTGCAGCTGTAACAGAAAACAGTATAGCTCTCCCTCAGACACTAAACAGAGCCTCTGCATGTCCAGCAAATTGGAGTATATATCTCTGGGTATATATCCAAAAGAATGAAAACCAGGACTCAAATAGTTATGTATGCAATAGTATTTGTAGCAGCATTGCTCACAACGCCCAAAAGATGAATTAACATAAATGTTCATCAACAGATGCATAAACAGTGTCACACAACACACACACACACACACACACACACACACATACACACACACACACGACAGACAGACAGACAGACAGACAGAATTCCTGACAGTAATTTAAGAGAAAGGAGTTCTGATACATGCTACAGCCTGAATAAAACCTGAGTTTATCAGGCCAAGTAAATTGAACCAGTGGAAATAAAGGACAAATACTGTGCTTACTTTATAAAGCACCAAGAGAAATTAAAAGCATAATCTAGTATGTTGTGTATTAGAGATTGGGATGAAAAGGAAATGAGGGCAGTGGTCTCATGGGTGGGTGTAGAGCTTTGGTTTTATTGCACAGACATCCTGAAGATGGGATAGAGATGTCTGCACTGCAATGTGAATAGACTAATGCCACCGCACTGTAACTTAAAGTGTTTAAGATGATAAATGTCATGTTATCCATGTTTATCACAATCAAGAAACATTTCACTCTGCGACAAAAATAAATACCATAATTAAAATCAGATCCTCCTTCACACTTCCCATCGGTTCTTCCATGCTGGAAACAGATCGGGAGTTCTCAGGGAAGCCCCAGTACAGGGTCTAAGCTCACATGAAACATGAATGAAATGACGTGGGTGATCTTTTGAGATGTGATTCGGCCTTCTTTAATGTTTTTCATATGTACTTAAAATTATGCTATTTTTGGCTTGGCTAGGTAGTGCAGGCCTGTGTATCCCAGCTACCAGGGAGCCTGAGGCTGGATGATCACAAGTTGTAGGCCAGCTTGGGCCAGAAGGTGAGGTCAGAGACAGCCTGCATAATTTAGTTAGAGCCAGTCTCAAAGTGAAAAGTAAAAAGAGAGCTGAGGCTCTGTCCCAGCTATAGGAAGCCTGCCTATCGTGCACAAAGACTTGGACTCATGCTCAGTACTGCAAACAAAACTAACCCAACAAACAAAAGCAGTGCAATCTCTCATAAAAGTGTCGTGATTTGGTGGACATTAACCAACTGTATTCCCCAGGAATATGTCACAGGCAAGGAGCTCCAATCAGCACCCTGCTCCGAATAGGACTATCTAGTGATCAGTGTGTGATTCTCTCCAGTGAAGATTATATTTCGGGGCGTAGGAACACAGCACAGTGGTAACGTGCTTGCCTGGCATGTAAAGACCCTGATCTCAATCTCCCATGTTGGGAGTGGGTAAGACCTCTCTTCTTTCATAGTGATACCTAATCTTTTCAGATAACTTCATAGTCCTGTATTCTTGTAGTAAATATGTTTGAACAATTGGTAATTTGTGAAATTGGCTCTCAAGGGGGTTTGAATAACTCTTAAAAATTGTATATATGAGTAGGAGAAGCTACAGAGTTTTCCAATATCTTTCACTATTTTTTCAGGAACTTATCTATGTTTTGTGGCGTAAATACCCATGACAAATACCAAACTGGATAGCATGTTGCTAGTGTTCAACATCAATATTATAAAGCATAAAAAAAAAACCTACTGAGTTAGAATAATTCTTCCAGGCTAAATTATGAACTCTGACTTAGCATATTAAACTACCTCTTCCAATGGCCAGCCATACGCCTTACAAGAACTTAAGTTCTGACCAATATGAAATGGCCAGTGAGTCACAGTGTTTATAGTGAAGTTGTTGCTAAGGTTTCTTACGTTGTCCACAGTACGTCCCGATGTATCCCTTCTGGCACTGGCAGTGGTCATCAGCACAGGTTCCACCGTTCATGCACCGCACACTGCACTGCTGGACTGCAGAGAACAGCAAGAAAAAGAAAGACAGACACCAGTCACCAAGTTGTACCCATGAGCTCATGCCTCTATAAGTTACCTGTCCAATCTGATGGCAAATATTTTCCACTAATGCAGATGTTGTTGTCCAAACAAACGTTTATTGTTTGTCTTTAAGGCCACACCTGTGCATGTGCCTGTTAACATGGGTGAGTCAGTATATATTTAAAACAAACTTTGATTCCTGTGTCAAAAGAAATCACTAAAGGGTGTTAGTAGCCTAGTTTAGGGCATGTGGGTGACACTTCTGTCCACTTGGAAGTCAGGACCTATGTGTCTGCTGCCATGATGGATTGGGGTCAGTCCCCTTGGAACCTGCAAATCAGTAGGGGGACAAATAAAATCTAAGCTTCAAACACTACACAGTAATTATAAATTGCGATTAACTGTCTGGAGAAGTTTTAGTTAGGAACTTAAAACACAGCAACCAGAAAAACAACAAAACAAAACAAAACCTCTGCTGTGACATTTAGACTGATCTTTGAAGAATGAGAATCGTCCAGGCATGGGAAACAGCAAGGACCAGTTTTAGAGGGGTAAGAATCCAACAACATGAAGACCTTTCAGATCGTTTAGGGTTTCCTCCAAAGAATTGGTGTGGAAGGTATCATAGAAAGGAAGGCAAGGCCAGCAGTTAAGGTGGGGTTCATCTTATCTTTGTCCACCAAAGGGTTTAGTATCTGCGAACTGCAAATGAAAGCGAAGGGTTTCAATAAAAGTGAAGAGATTCCATTTTATTGAGTGAGCTGCTCTGTAGAAAAGGGACTTAAAGAAGTCACATGGATGGGAGTCTGGTGAAAAATGAGGATGGCTTGAACCACACGACAAGAAAAAGGTGGAGCTGAAATACACTGTCTACTAGAAGGCACGTATTTAAAGAGTTACATGGGAACAGAAAAGCCACAGTTGTGTGAGCACTGGGTGGGTGCCAGGGCCACCTGATGAGAAAGCAGCTGCAGACATAAGACTGTGGTCAGCCATGAATCAAGAGTTTCACTTTGGAAGTGAGCTCTACCTCACTTGGAATGGCCAGGTTACCTTCTGGCCTCTACATGAGTGCTCATGTGCATGTACACACACACACACACACACACACACTCATGCAAAAAATTGTTTCAGGCAGTTAATGATAAATGGAGTTAAAAAGCTGTAGCAGGTTCAAGAAGGATAAAGGTTGGCAGGGTTAGGAAAGTTCCTGGTGGAAAGGTACTAGGTATTCTCTAAAGACCAAATTAATGTGTGGATCCCCGACGGTACCAGGTACCATGTCTAGTGATCCCTGTTCAGATCTGCACATTAAGAAGCAGTATTGCATTTGGTATTTTTTTTCCTTCTCTTTTCTTTTCTTTTTGTGGGGAGGTCATAAGGGTGATAGGGTGGGCCTGGGAAATGAATGTGATCAGGGAACATTCTATGAAATGCCCAACAAGGCAATAAAAATATTATGTTGGGAATAAAAAGAAACAGTATTGCTTTGATTCATGTTTTGTTTTTTTTGCCAATGGTAGGTGGGAGGAAATCAGGAAATAGATAATGAACACACAGAGGAAGGGTCTCTGGAGGGCAGTCTAGCAAGAGGAAACGTGCTACTGAAGGTACTCAAAGTCTTTGCACATTTGCATGGTAAGTCTTAAGTCGCTGAGTAAACAGACTACTCGAAAACAATGACCCCAGAGGCTCCTGTCAGTGGTCCATCAGAAGACAGACACTGGTGTGCATCTTTTGAATCTTACTCCTGAATCAGACAGGTTCTACATCACTCTTGTCGAGGAAATACTTGTGAGGGAACTATTCAAATGTAGCAATCTTTAAGGCAGATTTAAAGCTCTTATTTAGATATTGAGCGGTTAAGTAAACAATTTCATTTCTGCTTTATCTAATGTGATCTTAAACCCTTGCACACAAGGTTAGTCTTGGACTTTGAGTCCCAACATTTTCTAAGGAGTCAAGAAAAAAAAAAGTACATTCTTATTTTATAGAATTGTTGGAAATTAATATGTGTAACAAAATATTTGGTCAGGACTTCAGTAAATATCTCTTGTCTTTTTTATCTCCTTCCCTCCCCATAGCTCAGACACAAATAGAATGAAAGCTTCAATAATTACACAAAAGGCAATGAATACAGGCTAGTGTTTTGGAGTACACATTTAGTCAGCCTTGGTCCATAGATTCAAGTCTCTGTTGCCTTGGGTGTGTGACCTGACTAGATTTTTGTCAGTTTGATACAAGCTAGAGTTACCTGGGAGAGCTGTGTCCATTTGACTGTCAATGGGTAAGTTTACAGGGCGTTTTCTTGATGGAATGTTAATGTGGAAGGGCCCAACCCACTACAGGCTCTACCACCTATGCAGGTGGTGCTGGGTGGTGAAGAAAGTAGATGAAAAGGCCATGTAAGCAAGCTGGTAGGCAGTATTCCACCATGGCCTCTGCTTCAGTCCCTGACTCCAGGTGCTTGCCGAGTCCCTGCTCTGGCTTGCCTTGGTGATGGGGTGTTACCTGGGAGTTTTAAGAGAAAACGAACCTTTTCCTCCCCCAAGTTGTCTCTGGTCATGAAGTTTATCATAGCAATAGACATCAAAGTAGCACAGTGGTTAGTTAACATGTTATTTGCGTCACTTTCCTCCTCTGCAAGATGGGATCATATCAGTATCAAACCATGCTGATGAGAGGGTTGAAATAGTGGAAATACTGCACATAGAACCTTGCACATAACGAAAGCTTGGGGAGTTAAAATTACTATGAAGAATCACTTCATGGAATCATAACAATCCCACTACTCAGACACATTTTCTGTTAGTGATTAGGCAACAGTGGAGGCACTGAGATGGTCTGAGTTCAAAATTTAACACAAGCCTGGTTAGTGAGAACAATCACCAATCCATGTCTTCTTTGAGGAGGTCAGTTGTCACTGGTTCACGGGTTTAAGGAAAACGCAGTGGATGTAGTCCCAGAGAGCTAACGTACTTGATTTTGCTCCACAGGTCGGAGATATTTGTCCGCTGGAACAAGTACACATGTTGGGACGGGAACAGAAGCCATCTCCACAGCTGTTCCTGCAAATGGCTGCAGAGAACACAACATGAGTGGGAATGAGTGACAGCACCCTTGACTGTGCTTCGTGGAATGAAAGCCATATTTTAAAGTCATAGGTCTGAAAAACTAGGGTATGAAATCAAAGTTGCAAAACGCCTGACTTTCAGTATATAATAAATCACCCACTGGAGACACGGCACTAAGTTTTACCATTTCCTTGTGATGATGTACAAACAAGTAAAACTCTTTCAAATTCTATAACACTAATTAATGCCAATTCTTTAATTGTATCATCGATACAAGTTTTGTTTTTGTTTTGTAATGAAAAACTAAAAACTTCTGAATTCAGGATTCACCAAAGGAGGAATTCTTGATCCTTAGGGAGCTGGCAGTAGGGAAGAAACCCAGAAAGACTGCACATCTTAGAGAATATAGCCTACTATGAAAGAATGTGAAAATGGTAGGAATAGACACCAGGCCCTAACGAGTTGGCCTAACGTCATGTTCCCTAAACATTCCATCCCAGCTGGCTTCTGCCCTACCCTGTCATCAATCTTTATCCCCCTTCATAATTCCTTTCCTTCCTCCAGTCTTTCTTCTGCCATATTATCAGCACAACCTAGCCCAGTCCTGCTGCTCTGAAAAGTCATTCTGACAGGGGTCGGGGTGGGGGTTAAAGTTTCCTACAACAGTGACCTCTGTGAAGAAGAGGTTCATCTGAGCCAAGAATATTAGGTCCACTGACACAGCACATACCACAGATACTCAAAACCTGCAGTCAAGTGCCTTGGAACAGGAACTCTCCCTCCCAAATTTAGTCAGGCCATTAAGGAGCTGAAAGATTTATCTCTATGTCCCCGGTTGAATTCCCTCTTTGAGCACAAAGTCTGTGTGCTAATTTGCTCTGACCCAGGATGCATGAAACAAGAGAAGGGTCTGGGAACGCCCTGAAGCTACATGTAAATGCTTAGAGCAGCATGCACACGAATCTTTTGCTGGAGAGAGATCTTAATGCTTTCAAAGAGACCCGGGACCTCAGATAGTGAGAGGAAGTCTTTACAAGATCAGACCTGTAACTGTTTTCTTTTTCTAAGTCCCCTTTTAGCCTCTGTATAATATGGACAGTGTATCAACAAGGTCTCCAGAGTGAAAATACTGTAAGAATATTATGTTCTTAAGATTTAAAATGGGGGGGGGGACAAGAAAATAGTACCCACCATAGAATACTTAAAATATATTAGTTTCTGATCACCACTATTTTTTTTTTACGACAAATGCTCATTAAAACTTAGTTTTATTTCAAGGGTCCCTTCTTAGCAGGCAGATGAATCTATGCTTCATTGAAGTGGCTCTATTTAGGTCTCAAACTAAAAGATGGTTCAAGGGGGTGGAGCTTGGACATTATCAGGCAATGAGTTGCCTGTCAAGGCTTCGGTGTGTACTGTTCACAGGCCAGGAAGAAGCAAGGCTGATGGACAAACTCCTTCCTCCCAATGCTCATTTCAGTCTGTGGTCTCATTCTAGCACCTCTATTTTAACAGAGCTGAGGAATCGGAATCGTAGCGATGTGGGAAGGAGTGGAAGGAGACAGGGACATACTAGGAGAATGGTGATGACAGGAGAACCTGCATGGACTGGTACTTAGAACATGACACATATGTCACACATATGACACAGATATGATGCTGAGTTCTCACTCTGACAATGGGCCACTGTGAGCACAGAAAACATTCAAAACATTCAAAAGTGGGTTCCACTTTCTCATTAGAAACATAAATCAAAAGGGTTATATTGGAAGGTTCTGAAATATTTTTCATTTCTCAAATGCTAAGCCAATCTCATCCCATTGTTTTCCCAATGATCAAAGCACTACTGCATAATTTCTCCATAAACAAATGCATAAGCAACCTCTTCTTCCTTTATTTCATGTTCTAAGACATTTTTTAAAGTTTTTTTTTTTTTTTTTTTTTTAAAGAAAAGCTAGAAAGTCAGTTTGGAAACAAACATGGAAATTTGAAAGTACCTCAACGGCATTTCAAGCCACAATTAAGAATAATAACAGCTGGGCACGGTGGCTCAAGCCTGTAATCTCAGCACTTGAGTGGTAGAAAGAGAGCCTGGGACTTCAAGGCCAAGCTGGCAACACAGCTAGTTCCATCCCAGCAGACTAGCTAGAGGCCCTGTCTTTAAAAACCAATAAATAAACTAATCGTAATGAAAGAGGGAACAAGCTCATAATGCATCATGCTTTTAAAATAACAGACACATTTCTTTATTGCCTTCTTGTGTGGAGCCTGGTCTCAGTCAGACTTTAAAGCTCACTCTGCACAGGGAGAATGTGGAGACATAAACAAATGAGAAAATTAATCAGTTGTCCCCATGTTATTACTATTATTTGTGAATTGCACAGGGAGAATGTGGAGACATAAACAAATGAGAAAATTAATCAGTTGTCCCCATGTTATTACTATTATTTGTGAATTGCTTCTCAGTTTATCTTTGCTTCAAAGGGAAATATAAGTCAATTCAACAAAGAAATACCATTATCAAAAAATTCTGGAAACAAAAATTCCTAGTTGTAAGTCCACAGTGTCTTTAATTTCCTTATTTCTTCACATGTGACCTTTTTAAGATGTGAAAATAGCAGAATTAATGAATTCAACGTAGCTAAACTTAGGTGAGGCTCGGCCAAGAGGAAGGAAGGGTACCACTGCCGCACGTCTGCTCTTCTGTTGAATTTATGCGCGAATTTTATGCACTCAAGCGTGTAAGTTATTTTATTATGGTGTTAATTGTAAATATTACTTAGCTATCCTTGATATAGATATCATAAATATTTCTTGGAGCTAGGAAGATAATGACACGAGTCGCCTAATGCATCCCATTAGCACCCAAATATTTCAAGTAGGAGAAATGTGGGTGACAGTAGTCACTAGGAGTTGCTCAAAGCTGATCTTCTAAAGAAGGAAATGGCATGATGACGGTCAAAGTGTTTAAAGGGGACACTCACTGGTCCATACACATAGCACTACTGCAGCTCTACTGGAAGGCTTTGCTCTCTGGAATTCCCATTCCTTAGTGATCCAATAAAACCCGACTCTACAGATTTTCAACACGTACCATAAACCTATCCTTTCTCCTCGGCTGCTCTCCAACTCAATAATGGCAGTCACATTCATTACATCTAGTGAGTCAGACTTTCCGAAGTGCCTAAGTCATTTCCAGCAGAGTGTGGCAGGTGTGTGGTGAGTGACATTAGCTGTTTCAATAGTCTAGGAGCCCCTGCTAGTGTGAGGCAGACACAGTAATGCCCCAGTGGCCTGAAAGAGTAATGCACCTTCTATAAATACTTCACATAGGACTTTCTGTGACCATCACTCTTTCTTCTTCTTCTTCTTCTTCTTCTTCTTCTTCTTCTTCTTCTTCTTCTTCTTCTTCTTCTTTAAATAAAACCAAAGACCTATACATTCATGGAGGGCCATTTTAAAGTATTTCTAAATCAATAACTTAAAAGAACACAATAGGTTTTTTTTTTTCTTGATTGCTAGTGGTTGTGGGATTTTTTTTTTTAATAGAAAGAGAAAAAAAATCTTGACAATAAAATTTCAAACTTCTGTCCTTTGAAAGAACAGAAACAGCACTTATGGTCTGTCTCAAACCCACAAAACCAATAAATACAGAGTCAGAGATGCCACTATGCCCACAGTAGCCCTGGGCTAGGGTAGCTTGCCCTCTTGCTGCTCATAATGGCATAATTATCTTTCCCCCAGAGAAGACCAAGGTCAGCCTAGAGTCAAGATGGACTGCAAACGCATGTGTTGTCTGTGACCTGGCTGTCCTCCAGAGTGGACAAATGTGTCCGGGCTACATAAACACACATGGAAAGGCATGTCGCACTTCACCCAACATGCGTATGAAAGAAGATTCCCACAGGTATTTGATCATGACACTGGAAAATAATGAGTTTGCCACTTAGAATTTGGAGACATGCATATGTACACTTTGGAATCTTAAATGCTACAACTACTAATACTAATACTGATAATAATAATAACAACCCCAACCTTTAAGTTCCGATATACAGACGTTTTCAAGGTGTTTGATTCATGTTTGAGAAACCATACTGTCCAGTGTGGAAATTCTATAAGTTTCGCTGCCCCCCACCCCGGAAGAGTCAAACAATTTAGATTAAGTCTCTTAAAAGCAAAACAAAAATTCTGTTAACTTTGGGTCAATTCAAAATCTGGGAGGCGATTACTTCTTTTAAACCTTCGCCATGTGGCTAACGAGAACTACCCGGAGATGAGCAAGAGACATAAAGGTCTAAGACTGATATTCTGATGGCCAAAGCGTGAGAGTCCGGGAGTGAGCTAGCAATACTGTGGCCTTACACGGATTTTAAAGAAAAGGTGATGCTGAGCTGTCTAGGGAATTGTTCGAACACAAAAACCTCCGTTTGCATCAGTGTGCACAAATACATGGTTAAGCAAAGCATCCGAGCATGCTAAAACCTTCATCAACGTCTTTCTCCCAGGTTTCTGTTCCTGAAGTCTTCGCTGATGCAGCTCTCCCCCCCCCCCCCCCCCCCCGAGAGCTCTCATTACCATGGCTTGTGTGACGGGTGGTTTTGTACAGGCAGCTGAGTGTTCCAGCCCTGAAGCAGAACTGAGTGTACTGCCCTCGCCTGTGTGCCCCTCCAGATACTCACGGACGATGCACTGATTCCCCCCTGGGAGCGTCTTCCATCCTGGGCAGCAATAGGAGTGGAATCTGGAACCGCACACGTTGGGCCTGCAGGGGACGAACACGGTGATACACTTGTAAAGACGGGTGCAAGCGATACAAAAACGCCTTCCTAAGCAAAGCCCACCGTGAGCAGATTTCAGGACGGCGAACAAATCAAAGCCCCACTTCAAATTCTTGGGTTTGGGGAAACAGAGGTGGAGGTACAGGGGCTAGACGCTAGAATGGGAGAGGGCCCGGAACAGCTAAACATCCCCTTTCGCCTGCCCTCCCTTGCTTGCCTTTTTAAACCGGGAAACGAGAAACACATCATTTGCTACTATTCTAGCAGCCTGATGCTGAGAACAAAAGGAACACTCTGTTCAAAAAGCCTTGCCCTGGTTCCCAAACCCATCCCTCCTTGATTAACTGTGTCTCTGGCCCCTAAATGTCAAGGAAGGCGATTCGGAAGGTGGAGCGCTGGAGCTGACTGTTAACCAGCGGCTACTCCCGCACACGTCCTCAAACAAAAGGCTCTAGAGCTGCGCCCCCGACGGTGGGGAGCGGGCAGGCTCCCGGGGCTCCTGCGCAAGGCAGACCCAGGCCCGCTTTCGGCCTGACACTGGGAACCTTTCCCAGCGCCACAGACATCGCACACGCTCTGCCATCCGCACCCAGAGGCCCGGCTCCCCACCTCCAGGCAGCCGAAGCCCCCTAGGGAGGGCTTTCCGCGGAGGAATTGAGGTTCTCGGGAGAAAGCCGAAGGAGAGCTCCAGGCGCTCTTGGGGTCATTAAGTTTCCTAGTGGAGGGAGCTGCGGCTTTACCCGTCAGCACAACAGTCAGGGAGGGCTGGGGTTGGAGGCAGGGAAGCCTAGGTCCCCGCAGGAGCCAGCCACCCCGCCGCCCACCTACCCTCGGAGGATGTCCTGCTGTCCTCGCCTGCGGACGCGACTCGCCGCTACCGCGCCCTCGTCCCGATACTCGGGTGCCCCAAAGTCACCTTCGGAGCCCGCTACGGCGGGCCGGACCTGTTGCGGGGGAGGCTGGGGCCGGAGCATCTTAGGTGGCAGAGGCTGGGGCTGGCCCCCTGTGCCCTGCGCCCAGAGCGCCACGCAACCCAGCCACACGAAGTAGGGCTGGAGACACAACCGCCGCCGTCTCCCCATCGCCGGCGCCAAGAGCGCGCGGATCGCGGCCCGTTGAGGCAGGACTATCGAAGATAAAATCCGCACGGCCGGGGGGAAAAAAAAAGTCAGGGTCTGAGCAGCCCTTCGTCAGTTCGCTGGACTGCCTTGGGTCGCCGCGTCCTGGTGGAGCTGTGTGCAGCGTCGGTCGGTTCCTGACCGGCAGCGAGCGGGGCGCGGGCTTCTAGCACAGGGGGCAGCAAGGCACGGCGGCAAGGCAGCCGGCGGCCCCGCGCGGTCCACGTTGCATCCCCCGGGCCACTGCCCCGAGCGACTCCAGGACCGCCAGCGGGTGGGGGCGGGAAATTACAAAAGTAACCCGAGCAGCGGCGGCATAAAGTTACAAAGAAAGCGGACCTCACAAGGGAAAAAAAAAAAAAAAAGAGGGAGGGAGGTGCAGAGCCTGAGCGGATTCCCGTGCGCTCCGGGCACAGCTCCTGGAAAGCTGCACAAGTCACCAAAGGAAGCGGGCTAGCAGACAAAAGTCGCCCCCCCAAAAAAGGAGAGGAGGGTCTCCTCGGGGCTCGTTTGGGGTCCCGCAGGGCAGTTTGGCGCGGGCGGCTGCTGCACAGCCCAGCTGAGGTGCGCGAGGCCCCCGGGCGGGCGAGCGGCTGGTGGGGAGGGAGGAAAGGAGGCTGGACGCCGGGGAAGATGCCGCCGAGGACGGCGCGGCGCCGGGGTTTTAGAGGCCCGGCGGGGCGCGGGGCGGGACGGCGGGCGGTGGCTGTCAGAGGGGGCCGGGGCGCAGCGGTCCACACGTGGAGCACAGCCGGGACGGAGGGGCCGGCTGCGCGGGGTGGGCGGGGACAAGGTTAGGGGGCGATCTCAGGCGGAGACGGGAAGGGGGGCGGGGGGGGCCGGGAGGTGGGGGAGGGGAAGAGGTAGGACGGGGGGGGGCAGGGCGAAGGAAGAGGAGGAGGTTGAGATTGGGGAGAGGTAAGGGGGAGGCGAGTTTGGGCGCTCAGTCTAGGTTGGAAGCCGGGCTTCGGATGAGGGATCGGCGAGCCCGGGTGCCAGAGGAAATGAGAGAGGGATGGGGGGAGGTGAGGCGAGGAGAGAAGTGGGAAAGGGGAGGGCAGGCCTAGCGGAGAGGAGGGGGCCAGGGCCCGCTCGAGGGGCGAGGCGAGGCGGCTGGGCTTCCCGTCCCGCTCTTTGGCCGCTAGCTGTGTTTTGACTGCCTTACAAAGCGAACAGACGGCGGGGGAGGGGGGCAGCCAGACCCCAGATTGGGAAAAGACCCCGATGCGGCCCCCAGCTTCTTCTCCTGAGAGCTCCGGGTCTCGAGGACAGGGGTGCTACAGAACTTCACAGTGGGACAGAGGCCGCAAGTGGTAGAAGATGGGACCCAGATCTGCAGGGATCAAGATTCTGATGCAAGGTGGGGAGAGATTCATAGAGAGCCAGAGATAGACCCTCGCACTGGCTCGCACCCTCCATCCAAGGAGTCTAAGCCCTTCGGATCGGATCGTCCTGCTGCCCCCCTTCCCCGAACACCATCACTGGGCAGAACACACAGGGGCTGGACGTTTCCAGACTGAACTGCATCTGCATTGTACAGAAGGAATTCCTATCGTGGCAAGGAGCCTTGGCCACGCGCTGGCGCCACAGTCGCAAAGGAGTTCTTAGGGGTGATGTGCTCAGGTGTGACCCCTGGAAGAACTCTGCCTGGGTCCTTAAACAGGATAATTTGTTGTTGCGGTGTCAGTTGTCAACATAGCTGGTAAATGGGCCTGGGGCGTGGCTTTAGTTTTTTTTTGTCTTGGACCCCTTCTGATTAATGATTAAACCTGGCAATCGGTGCGATGAATGGTCTGTAAATTTAGGGCGTCTCTCAGCCAGATTCTGGGGTCTATTGTGGCCCTGCTCTCAGGAGGTCTCTAGGAAACCATCTCTTTGTCAGTGGAATTAATGGGCTAGGGGACCACACACCTCTGAAAATTAAGAATGAGCAAGCACAGTTTAGGAAATGGTTCTTGAGAACAGTGTCCGGCTTATTCCAGCCTAGAGGGCCTTACTTTAAAAGAAATGAGTGTGTGTGCTTGTTTTTCCTAGCCTGAATTGTCCAGATGTGCTATTTGACAGCCAAAAATTCTTGGAGAATTGGCACACCTCCCTCCTTTATTTCCCCAGTGTGGTTGTAGTTGGCAGACAAAGATTCTCAGGTCGTAGCCCTCCTAACAGGGCCCTCGCAGAGCAGAAGAAAAAGTAGGCACCACCACAGTGTGGGGGAGGGAAAACTGGCAGCAATAGAGGCATTTCCCCCTGCATTTGAGTCAAATAAATAATTGTTTAAAGAGGCAAATAAATGACCTTGGTAGTTAAATTAAACCGCATTTTAATCTTACCCTATGATTTCTCATTTAATACTCAAACGACTCCATACTTCATTGCTGCTTATTACAGTAAGCCCAAATGTTCTAAAATTGCATGTCCCTTTATCCTCACATTCTGTGATATCAGTTTTAGGAGCCTGGATGAAAATACTTGGAAAAATGATGGATCATTAAGCTGTTCATTGCAACGCTGTTGCAATAGCAAAGGGTTAGAAATATAAACATTTCATCAATAAAGAATTGGCTGCATACATGCTTAATTCATTCTATGGAATACTATGCAAACATAGGAAAAATTAATTAGGACTGCTTTGTTCCTCTGTCTAGCAAAGACAGTTGGGGGGAAACAGCAAGGTGTTGACAAAACTGGCCATTTATTGAGTCACAAAGAAGAATGCAGGTTAGCAGGAACTAGGGAGGAAGGGAATAATGAGCCACTGTTCCAGGGTTTTAGAGTTTCTACTCCAGAATATTAAAAAAAAATTGTAGAAGAAGATAGTGCACTTCTAGAAGGGATGACTGCACTTATTTTGTGTACAAGCCATCGTCTTGAACTATACACATAAAATGATTAAGTGGTAAATTTATATTGCATACCATTCATTTTACCATAAGTATTTCAAATGTAAGATATATGATTTCACATTTTGTGCTGTCTTTTCTCTGTGCTTTTGTGCTGTGCATTTTTCTGGAGTAGAAGCATGAGTCAGAGCTACCAAAATGACTTGCAGGGAAAAGAGTATATAGGAAAAAAATCTAGTGGAAGCTACACCTATTCTTGTATTTTAGAAACCATCTGTGTATCTTACGTAATTAACAATAATTAAATTTTAAAAGAACTAGAAGCAAAGATAAATAAGTTACATTTACAACATAGCTACAGAGTAAACAGTCAAAACCATATTTTGAACAATAAAGCTCTAGTGAAATATAATTTGAAAAAGAAGTTTAAAATTTTATTCAGTGGGAACAGTGTGTGAGAGAAAGAAAGAAAGGTTGATAAAAGTTATGTGAACCTGAACTCAAGCTCAGAACTCTTGTAAACAGCCAGATGTGATGCTGTGCATCTGTAATCACAGCATTCCTATAACGAGAGGAGAGGGAGAGACAAGAGAATCACCCAGAGACTCATGGGCCAGGTAGACTAGAGCACACAGCACACCAGCATAACAGGAAGAAAGGCTCTGTCCTCACAGGGGGAAAGGTGAGAACCACTTCTGAGTTCCAGGACTGCCAAGACTACACAGAGAAACCCTGTCTCAAAAAACAAAACAAAAAAAAATTTTTTTTCTCTGACCCCATTCATACATACACACACTATACACACGCACGCACTTTAAATCTTATAAAAAGAATGCTGTAAATAGAGAATAATGGGAGATTAGAACAAAATGTTGAGAAAAATGTGAACAGTAGAGGCCATGTGTTGTCAGGGGTGGGGGAGAAGGGCTTTATTAGGAACTGGAGTAGAAATCACTCAGGTTTTTATCTGGCCATGAATCTTGAAGTTTGTGTTCATGTTCTTAAGATTTGAGTCAAGCTAAATTTTAAAGTGATGGACTGATTTTTCTGATGGAGAAAATTTCAATACATTTAGCATGGTTATTGCTCACTGCATTTACTCACATTTATAGGGAAAGGGAACAAAAAGTAGAACCCAAAGCAAGTAAGATGTTCAGTTTGTTGAGGGAAAGATCTTCAACTCTGTTAGATAAAGGGGCCACACTTGTGAGAGAGATTAGCACTACCAAAGAGAAACTTCTGTTTTGCACTGGAATCACAGGCCAGGCACCTTAAGACTGCTTCCCACACACCAATACCAGCTGAAACTACAAATTAGATTGAAAGAGTTGTATCTGAGAAGATAGAAACTTCCGGGTATCCTGCTGGCAAATGGCCCAGGGGTAGACACGAAGCTGCACAGAGGTCCATGCAGCTGTGATCCAAAAGGGCCAGGATGTACCTCAAGGTAGAATCAGAGCTTGGTGTCATCCACATAGTGCTGATTTTACAGAGATACACAATGCAAGAGTAAGGTGTTCACTGAGTTTTATTCCAAAAAGTCGAATCCAGAGAATGTGTAAAGAGATTAGATTCCCTGTAAAAGGATCCTACTGTTTGGTGTGAAGTTGTAAAGGGCATGCCTAACTGACACTTTTCTTAGGCTATTGGAGATGCCAGAAACAAGAGCTGTTTGATGGGGAAAGCTCCAGGACCTAAGTGAAGCCAGCCCTTGAGAGAGACTGCAGGTGTCACAGTCGACAGAGCTGGAAGGAGGAGCCACCCCAATCCACTGAAGCATGGGTGATGCCATCAGGGTCTCCAGATGTGGGATGCAGAACTGTAGGGTTTGTTATTCATCTTCTTGGGTTTTGATCTTAGTGATTTGGGATGACAGTTTTCACTTGTGTCACTGAATATTAGAAATATGAAATTTGTTATTATTTCTCATTTTATTTTTATAAGGGCTTATATAGCTCAGAGATGACTGAATTTCAGAAAAGACAAAGTTGAAACTGTTAAGACTGCAAAGGATTTTTAAGTTGAATTCAGCGCATTTTGCGTTGACCCCATGTGGCCAAGGTACAATGCTATGGTTTACATGGGAAATATTCCCCATTATTTGAATGTGTGACACTATTAGCTAGAGTTGTTTTTAAAGGTTGTGGATCCGTTGGGACATAGGGCCTAGCTGGAAGAAGTATATCAACAGAGAAGGGGGAAGTCTTTTAATTTAGAGCTTGGCCCTACTTCCTACCTTATCTCTCCTTCCTGATATGTAAAAAAAGTAGCTTCATGTGCCTGCTGCCTCAGTAATGAGCCACATCCACCACCAGGACATGCCTTTCCCAACATGAAGAACTACATCCCTTAGAGAAAACCTGAGTATCTGATAAAGGAAAGGTGACCTCAAGGGATGTAAGTGTTTGGAATATAAAAATATTCCAGAACCCCAAAGAACACTCAAAATGGTTAGCTGGTCACTTTGGAAGCTGTTACCCTACAGCTCATTATTTTTAAAATGTTGCTTAAAAAAGATAAACATTTATTCTACCTTCACTGGGAAGGGCAAGAGAAAGTTCTTGTTAAAAAAAAAAAAAAAAAAAAGATAAGCAGTAAATGTAGGGATGTTAGAAAGGAAACAAGAAAAGAAATACTACCTGGCAAACTTTGCTGAAATGTGGACCCGCAAACTAACATCCGATAAAATTGTGAGGTCATCTCTTGTTAACAGAAATTTGACAATATCTTAAGTTTTTTTTTTTAATTGTCATAAGACAGTGTATAGTAGTATGAGAGGAGCATAAGGAATACAGCTAAACTGTCTCATAATGAAGTAGGATATTTGTTGACTTCAGTATCAATACCAGAATATTACCTTCTTATAGAAGTCCTGTACAGTGAGGAAGATAATTAGGGAATATTTTACAGAATAATAACTATAAACTTCTGAAGACTGATATAAGCAGTCAGTCTATTCAATGATAGAGTAGAAAGGACAATATCTTTGTTTAAAAATACTAAACATCGGAAGCATTGAACCTGAATGTATTCATATAACTTTTTTAAAGTCCTAGTTTCCAGGGCTATTAGAGATTGTCACAAAGTATATAACTGAACAATATCTAGGAGGTTACGTTTACCAGATGACCAAATTTCTTCAAGCAAGTGAAAGGAACAGAAGAGAGGGAAAGTGCTCCGGTTCAGTAAGTAAAAACAATACCATCGTACCTGGGAATTCTACATATACATGAGAAGTGCAAAACTATATCTCTGTATAGTCACAGGAAAACTGAAAATTATTATGTACTAAGGATTAATTTTCATTTTGAAAAGGGAGTTCTTGGAATATTTGTTTCTGTATTTAAGTAATATAGTTATTGATATTATACCAACTAAAATGTTTTGGGGATGAAATATGATGCTCCAAATTTGATTTAAACCACACGGGAAAAATAAGACAAAGACTGGGTATTGAAAATATAGGTTAGAAGTAGTTTTCTCTCTACCCCTTGCTGAAATATACATAAGCTAAATACCCTGTGGAGAAAGGAGAATCATTGTGCCTAGGTAGACTTAAAACAGTGGGAAGGAGAAGGCAGACTGTCTAGTGAGCTTGGGACCTACAGAATGGCGTGGAAATAGGTGCCTCAGGTATGCCCAGCTGGTGCTGGAGAAGGTGGCGCCTTGGAAATGCCAACATCATGGACTAAGGGAAGCCTCTAAAAACATATGCTCTCTCCAGTACAAGGGGTAAGAATGGGTAGTCTAACAGGACTAAGCCTTTTAGACAACAGCTGTTCTATACCTAAAACACCACAGAATCAATGGTGGTTCCCACCCATACCCCAGTAGAAGTCTGGAGGAAAATTAACAACCACACTGGGCTGTAACAAAGTCACCTTCCCACCTCCTAAAGAGTATCAGAGAAGACCCAGTTTTGAGTGTGACTGTCAATCCTACTCTGCAGTAAGGAGCCACCATTCCAAGTCACTGGAGAAGCTGGACTTCCAGCCTGTGTTAGTCAGGGTTCTCCAGAGAAACAAAACCAACAGTATTACATATGTGGATATGGACTTCGTAGGAGGCTGGCTTACAGGAGGACAGACTGAAAATCCAGAGAACTCAACAGGTTAACTCATCCCAAGAAGACAGTACCCACAGAACAAAGGAGGCCAAAAGTCGAGTTTCAGTTTGAGGTCAAAGGCTTGAGAATCTCAAAGATCTATTGCCAGACCAGAATGAAGAGAGATAGAGACAGACAGACAGACACACACACACACACACACACACACACACACACACACAAACACACACACACACACACACACACACACACACACAGAGAGAGAGAGAGAGAGAGAGAGAGAGAGCAATGTTTAAGCAATAAAATACCTCGACAAAAGCAATTTAGGAAAGAAAGGATTTTGTAAAAATTTATTTTTATTCACTTTACATCTTGGTTGCAGCCCCGTTTCTCCTCCTCTCCCAGTCCCATCCACCATCCTTCTTTCCTACCCCCTTGGCTATTCCTTAGAAAAGGGGAGCTCCCTTTGCCATCCATCCCAGCTCATCAAGTTGCACCAGGACTGAGCATGTCTTCTTCTCCTCGGGCCTGGGAAGACAGTACTGCCCTGGGGAAGGGATCAAAATCTAGCAAGTGAGTCCTTGTCCAATAAATTCCCCACTTTCCTTACTAAGGCACCCACATGAAGTCTAAGTTGCCCCTCTGCTCTATTTTTGTAGGGGGCCTAGGTCCAGTTCATGCATGGTCCTTGGTTGGTGCTGCAGTCTCCACAAGCCCTTCTGAACCCTGGTTGTTGGTCCTGTGGTCTTTTTGTGGAGCTCCTGCCAACTTCCAGGTCCTTTTCCTTTTCCTCCCACTTTCCCACAAGACTCCCTAAGCATCGCCCAATGTTTGGCTGTTGAGTCTCAGCATCTGTTTTGAGGCACTGCTGAGTAGAGTCTCTCAGAGCACAATTCTGTCAGGCTCTTTCTGCAAGCTTAGTAGAGTTCATAGTGTCAGGGATTGGCTCACTCCCATAGGGTAGCTCTTTAGTTGGGCCAGGCATTGGTTGGGCATTCCCTCAATCTCTGCTCCATCTGCTGTACCTTTATCCCTGCACATCTTGTACTCGGGGTAAATTTAGGGTTGAAGTTTTTGTGGGTGAGTTGGAGAGAAAGGATTACTTAAAGATAGCTCAGTCTTTAAAGGCTAGGCTCACAACCATAAATATAAGAGAAAGGATTATTTAAATCACCATTCCAGGTCATTGTCCATTGCTGTGGGGAAGCCAAAGTGGCAGGAACTTTAAGCATCTGATCATATCACATTCACAATCAAGACTAGAGAGCAATGAATTAATGCATGTTTGCTAGCATTCAATTTCCATTCTTTTTCATTTAGTCTAAGGTTCAGCCAGTGAGATGGAGCTATTCACATTCAGGGTGGACATTCTCACTGCAACCCAATTAAGAAAATCCCTGATAAGCATAACTACAAGTGAGCTCAATCTCAAAGGGAGACTTGCTTCTCAGGTGATTCTAGAGTGTGACAGGTTGTTAGCACTAACCATCACAAACTAGAAAAAAAATGTACGTTGCTTCATAGGGAAGAGGCAGAAGGCTAGGTTTCTGTTTTCCATGCCATGGATCATTAGCTAATGAAATAGTGCTCAGCAATACTGAATCTGTTTATTCAGTCCAGTGATTCCGCTCTAGTAATCTCTTCAATAAATACTTCACAGGCACAAACAGAAGTGATGCTCTGCCAGTTCTCTAGGTGTCCATTGGTCCATTCACTTGACATCATCCAAAAAATCATCATGCATTTGACCTCATAGTAATGAGATGCGCCTATCTGATCAGAGGATCGTGACTATGTATACAACTCAGTCACAGTGCCATCTTGGGGAGCAGTAGTAAGATGTCCCTGTCTTTCCCAGCTAGTGGGATATTGACAAGCTACAAAGAGAAGCCTGTGTTCCACACTTGCTTGTCAATGATAGCGTGTTCCTCTTCCTGAAGAGAGTCAACAGAAGCTGAGTGTAGAAATTGGGCTTCCACTACCACCAAGCTGTAATGAGGGAGCTCCCTCTCTACTGTCCATCAGTGTGATGCCAGGAAGCCTGCTAAAACAGACTGTTTAAATACATAAATGTCTAATAAAGTGCAAAGGGTTCAAGACTCAACTGAGAATCACTCACCTTGAAAAACCCAGGAAATCATAAACAGAAATGAGAAATGAAAATCCATACACACCAGCATCAAGATGGCATGGATACTAGGTTTGTCTGACAGTGTCTTTAAAGCAGACATGATTTTTAAAAGCACTTCAGTAAGTTACTCTTGAGAATAGATAAGAAAGGTACAAGGAAAAAAATGAAAATTTTAAAATTTAAAAATACAGCAATATGCTATGTGTGTCTTTCTGGGTCTTTGTTACCTCACTCAGGATAATTTTTCCTAGTTCCATCCATCTTGGAAATTTCATGATTGCCTTGTTTTTAATGGCTGAGTAGTATTCCAGTGTGTAAGTGTACCACAGTTTTATTTTATCCAGTTTTTGGTTGAGGGACATCTAGGTTGTTTCTAGTTTCTGGCTACTACGAATAAAGCTGCTATGAACAAAGACACATGGTACATACCCACTTACAAGTGGATTTTAGTCGTATGGTACACAACAGACATACTACAATGCAGAGACCCCAAGAAAATAAGGCCAATGGACATCTTAGACTTCATGTCGGCCCACTAGTTAAGGGAGTAGGAGATATCTCCAACATGGCCTATGTTGCCTGCTTTCTGATCCCTTCTGCCTGATGAGAATTCCCTACAAAGCCACAGGGGAGGAAGCCAACTCAGTCCTCACAGGAATAGATGAACTGGGGTGTCTGAGGTGGGGGGGCTCCTCTATTCTGAGGAATCTGAGAGAGGGGATGCAAAAGGGAGGGTGGGACTGGGGGAGAGAAGGGAGGAGCATATGACCACGATGTAAATTTAATTAATTAATAAAAAAGTAAAAATGAATACAGCAATAAAATGTAAGAAGTGGTATTCATTTATTTGAAATGCTGATATTATATATTAGATATTAGATTCTATATAGAAAGAATCTTTCTCTCTATATATATCTATTAGATAGAATCTTGCTGAGTTGCTTAGGCTGTGAAGGAACTAACAGTCAATGAACTTGCAGTTTGAAGAATGAAATTAATGAAACTAAAAATTTAGAGAAATTCAATTTAAAAATAAGAAGGTGTCATGAGTCCGGAAGACTACATAACAAAATTGTTATCAGCATCTCAAGAGAAAGGAGAACAATGGTAAACTGCCCTAAGACATAATGGCTAACATTTTCCAACATTCAGCAATAAATGTAAACATACAGATTCAAGAATCCTAGCAAGTCATAAACACAATAAACCCAAATAAGTTGACATCAAGTTTCATCACAAAGTAACTAAAATCAAAGATAAAAAAATATTTTAAATTCAGCTGGAGAATTGGCTTTACCCATTGGAAAAAAAATCTGTTGAGTAGTGAAAGAAATTGCCACCTAAAACCCTGCACCTGAATAAGACATGTTCAAATGAAGAGCACAAAATATTTCTTCGGAAACACCTACTGTAAAATAACGGCCAAAGAAAAAAAAAATTTCACCAAAAGGAAATGATAAGTGAGTGAATGTTGAAACACTGAGAAGAAAGAGCAGCAGACAGTGCAGACCCGGGGGGAAAGATGGGCAAGTGCACTCTTTTATTTATTGTTTCTGTCATTTTATGTCACTGTGTGCTTCTCAATGCATGTACAGGAAGTACTCAAGAAAAGTAGAAAATAAACAGAGGAGCATCAAGGCAGCGGCAGGATATTAGGGTCTTGCTCTGAGTTCCTTGTGATAAGACAAAGGGGACCCAGAGAACCACCTTTTGACATGGAAAACAGTCTCTAGCTGCTCGGTGGTGCTTACCCAAGTCTCCACACTTCCACTTCCTAGTTTTTCTATTGTACATAGGATCTCTTCACTGTAAATTTATGTTTAAAAGAAAATGGTGCCAGAAAGATGGTTTTAGCTTCGAAGTCTGAAGAACTGAGTTTGACCCCCAGGACTCCTATTGTGAAAGGAGGATATTGACTTCCACAGATAGTTCTCTGGCTTCTACAGGTACATCATGGCTTGTAAATGCCCACAGCACCACCACCCCAGACATGTTGGATGGATGGATAGATAGATAGATAGATAGATAGATAGATAGATAGATAGATAGAT
>NW_026596040.1:19436195-19490999 GCF_907164565.1 Psammomys obesus
GATAGATAGATAGATAGATAGATAGATAGATAGATAGATAGATAGATAAAATAGAGAAAAGAAACCCCTTTTAAATTAGTGACCAAATTTACCTATCTTGTCAATGTGAAATGGAGACATTGCTTCTAATTAGATTAAAAATAGCTTAAATAAATGAAAAAAAATGGCAAAATCTTGGTAACTATTAGAACTGTGACTAGCCTTTTATTAGAAATGGCTAGATCCAGTGAGCAGAAATCCCCAAAAGAAAGAGACTGACCTGAACGTTACCACCAATCAACTTGATCTAGTTGAATTTTATAGAATAGTTTATGTAACAGTCACTCAATACACATTCTTCCCAAGACCGTGAAAATTACCCACTATTTGACTTTTGGTAATAAACCACACCTTGGCAAATTCTAAGAGAATAGAAATCAAAGCATACCATGAGACCACCAATTAAAGTTGAAACCAATAAACTGAAAGTTAGGGGAAAATGCCAAAGCAAGTAGAGATTAAATAGTATTCTTCCAAATAACACTCATGTAAAAGATGTTCCAAGAGATTAAAAAATCCACTATACTAAATTAAATGAAAATCAAATGCGTTTATCTGTATGTACACCACGAACACAGTACTTAAGAGAAATTTGAGAGTCTGTGACATATATTAAGGGAGAAGAAATATTTAACATTGATAATCTAAACTTTCACATTAGGAAACTAGAAGAGAAAAGTAAGTTAAATTCCAAGTAAATAAGATAAAAGAAATAAAAATCCGAGAAGATATGAATAAACTAGATGACAGGAAAACAATAAAGAAAATCAACAATACCAAATTTTGATTATTGAAAAGGGTTGTCAAGATGGATATTGTTAGGACCAAATAAAATGATGGGCACATTTTATGTGAAAGAGGTTTACTGGATGGAGATGAAGAGAGAGGAGAGAGCAAGACATGATAGAGAGAAGGGGAGTGACCCGACAGAGAAAGATGAGAGGGCATGAGAGAGACAAAGTTGGTTGGTCCTTTTAAGGAGTAACATAACTACGCCTGCCAGGTAGCCACACCTGGCCAGTGACACATGATGATATCATAGGTTGCTAGGCAACCCAGAAGCAGGCTGCTTAAATACTAACAGATATAACCTAGCAAAGCTAAGAAGGAAAAGACACACATCATCATATTAAATGAAAGAACCATCACTACTTACCCTACTGGAATCAAAAGGATAATAAACACACAGTATAAGCGACCATGCAAACACGCTAACTTAAATGGAGTGAACTAATGGTTTGTGGGTCATGGACTACCAGTACTCACACTGGATAAATAATCTCAAGTGGTTCATGCCACTTCCCCTTGCCATGATGAAATCTTAGTTAGATCCATGTGGACATCTGCTTTGCTGCCTTTTGGGGATCCATCCTGATGTGAGTGGCATGTGTGAGTGTGTTGAGGCCTGTGGTCCATGCAGCCACTGAGGGCCGTGATTGGGTCTTGGGTCCTGATACATCAGGGACTATGTTGATGTCCGAGAGACATGTTGTCACTGAAGCCCATCTGGATGCCCCAATGGCTATGGCCTGGGCTGGGCCCCAAAGCCAAGTTAATGTCTGTGGGCACTGGAGAGCTGGCCTCATCACTGAAGGTAGCTGGCCCTGCCCCTCACAGGCCCACAGCATGGTGTGACAAGTGGTGGCACGGGTGTACAGGCAACTGGCATTGTCCCTCACAGAAGAGCTGGTCCCACCCCTCTCCTACTGTCAAACAGCTCTCCTCAGATGATGGCTTCGGGGGCTGGCCACTAGGAATGGGAACATGCTCCAGTGAGTATATGGACAATGCAAAAATGGAGGGTTTTATTTTTCTCTTCTTTTTTTTTTTTTTGAGGGGGGTGTCATAGGGGAGAAAAGCACACATGGGAAGACTGAGATTTGAGTGAGATCACGGTACATGACCTGAGATTCCTAAATAATCAAAAATAGTTTTTAAAAGAATTATCATAACATGTCACTTCAAGAAGAAATCCCAGGGGCTAGTGAGATGGTTCAGTGGGTAAGAGCACTGTCTTTGCAAGTATAAGGACCCGAGTTCAGATCCCCAGCTCTCATGTAACCAGATGCAGCCATGCACACTTGTAACCCCAAATCTGAAGACAGATGGGTACTTAGGGCTTTCTGGCTACAATCCTAGCTCCAGGTTGAAAAATACCAGGCCCCAAGTGAATAAATGGAAAGAAGTAGAGAAGTACTCTCTTCCTTTGGCTTCTGCACATACGTGGATATGTGCACCTTTACACACTAACACATACACCACACATACCCACAGTTTTAAAGAAGCAAACACATAGCCATAGAAAAACATAGAGGATAAAAAGCATTTAAAAACTACCAACTAAAGACAGACACTTCCTTAGCCTAGTAAAAGACATCTGCAAAACCCTTGTGGCTAATGCATTCAGTGACCAGAACTGAATTCTTTCCCATTAGAACAATTAGATTAGGACTGCTTCAAGTTTGGGAGCCAGGTAGAGATGAGTCCTCTCACTATTTCTAGGCAACGCTGTCATGCAATAAAACAAAATATGGACTCAAAATATAACGATTAGAGGAATCTTTAAGACTGCCATTGTTTGCAGGTGACAGGATGGTATGTGTAGGGAATACTTAAAAAAATTGGAGGTAATAGCCAGCTTTATAATGTAGGGTTCCTTCTTGCATATTACCAATGAACAGTTAATCTGAAGAAAAGCTGTTTCGATGCAACTATGCTGAACTTGGACAACATTAAAAAAACGGAAACTCTGAAAGGCAGAAGAGAAAGAGATCTAAAGAAATAGCTAAATGCTGTCTGTCCAGTGATGAGACCTCAGCATCTAGAAATTACCTGTAGGCTCACTCCAATCATGAGGCCTGAGCTCCTTGTTCTGTGGATATTATCGTGTGATGCATTAATTCTTAAATTCCTATTGAAATGCAAAGCAGCCGTGATGAGGGGCACAGGATTGTCACTGTGTGGCTTCAATAATTACTGAAGGGGTTATAGTCATCCAGACAAAATGGCCCAGGATGAAGCGTATTTACTGTGTGCTTATCTGGTGGGTTTTTTTTTTTTTTGTTTTGTTTTGTTTTGTTTTGTTTTGTTTTAAGATTTTTCATAACTGAAAGTTGTTTGAGGCTTGATTCCTGCTTCCATTACCCTCTCACTGTCAACCACAAACTATCCACATGTAGGTTTTACAAGTCTACTAATTTTCTGCTGTCCGAAGTAGTTATTTTCTGCTTAGTTACTATATCCTGGAAAGCACATTTACATTTCTTAGTTTTTCTTACATTTTTGGGTCCAGGTGCTTACATTTATCTTTTTTTTTTTAATTGCTCAACAGCGTACAAATATGTTTTCTGCCTAAATCCAGCATTAAGTGACTACTAGTTTCTTTGGTGTTTGATGTGTTCAGTATCTTTAACCTTTAATTTCATTTTGTGTTTGAAGTAGAGAAGGAAAAGGTGTATAATGTTAATAAGATTGTATATTTTTGTGTTTGTGACTATTGATTTCTAGTTATCTTGCAACATATTCAGGGATCATGGCCTGTCTCATTACATGGTGTTGGTCTTTTTTAATTGTTCCATGAGGGCTTAAAAAGAAAAGTGCATGCATGCTCTTGATACACAGATTGGGACATCTGTTGCCTAATATATAAATAACAATTATATAATTTAAACTGTTCTGACTTTACAGATTAAGTTAAATTTACAGCTGATACTGTGCTTGGCTCCAATCTCATCTTCTTATAGACTTGTTATTTTACTATAAACTCACCAATTTTTTTTTCCTTTTGGTCCGTTTCAAATAGGTATCTCTCTCTCTCTCTCTCTCTCTCTCTCTCTCTCTCTCTCTTTCAGCCAGACTGGCCTGGCACTCACCATGTAGCCAAGGATATAGCACTTTTCTTGATACATTTCCTAGTTTCCAAAGTGCTGGGTTGTGGACAACCATGCTTGGCCTAACACACTCACTTTGCTAATTGTATCCTTATACTAAATTATATACCTTGTTTTCATACAATCTTTTGTAACATTTCCTTTAAATTGAGTTCTTAAGATACTGATACTTAGACCTCAAATTTCCCTTTCCTCCTATCACATGTTTCTTTCTCATGTAACTTATCTTTTTAGTTTGGGGGCTGCTTTTGTTGTTGTTTGTTTTGTTTTGTATTCAACTCCTCTTCCCCCCCCCCCCTCCTCTGCTTCCTTCTCTCCTGAACCTGGTCATCTTTGGGTGAATACATTCTCCATATTATTGGTTTAACTTTTCTGTTTTCATTTTATGTTTTTGTTTTAAACACTGTGTTTTTGTGTCCATGAAAATTGTGTGTGTATGCGTATGTGTGTGTAAAATTCTGTCCTTTCAGCATAACAGGTATTATTAACCTCACTGTTCCTACACACAAGAGACTCTCAAGATTGGGCCCCTTGACATTCCATCAGAGAGGGAGAGCCTGAGAAGAGCCATTAAACTTTCAGCCATTAGATTTCAGCCTTGTGGTCCTGCCCCTCTGTGACAGCTGTATGGATTGGCTATACACAGTCTGTTCCCGAGGTGTTTTGGAGAGCAAACTGTGTGGGGGCTCCAACACCTACGTAGCCACAGGAAACTTGCCATCTGTGTTGGACTGAGATTTTTCAGTGATGTATCTGTTTTGACATCACCTGTGTTACAGACGTAACCCCTAACCCATAAGTAAGCCCAATAACCTCCTTGGTTCTCTGTCTTGTACTTCAGGGGAGTTGTGCTTTGGTGTGCTCGTGTTGCTCTGCAGACCAGTGAGTCCTTTGAGCTTTGGTTTGGCTCAGAGTATGAGTCCTACTAGGCCAGGGATGGAACCACTTACAATGGGCTGGGCCCTCCCCCACCAATAACTGATTGAGAAAATGCCTGACAGCCAAATCTTATGGAGGCATTTTCTCAATCGAGGTTCCCTCCTCTCAGGTAACTCTAGTTTGTGTGTTAAGTTGACATAAAACTAGCCAGCAAAACCTGCCTTGGTATATGCTGTCATTTATGTTTTCATTTCAGGAGTATAATATTATACTTCATATACAGATTCAATTGGTTTTTAGAAAAAGAAAATAATTTTTTGTTATTCTGTCTTTGAGCATCTTTTGGACTCTGTGTGAAGAGCTCCTATGTAATGACAGAGGATGTGTTTGCCTTGTCTGTTATTTGGTCTGTTATCTGATCCATTGGCTTCAATTGTCCTTTCTTTTGTGGATATCTTAGAATGTCCTTATTTGTTAGTGATCTTTTTATCAGACAAGTCTATGCTTATTTAATTTAGTCAAGAAGATGTTAACATTGGTTTTGCTCCTTAATATATATTTTAGGTTCTTAGGTCTGAAGCTTTTAGTTAATGGTCCTTTATCATCTCTTTTACTTTTAAAAATATTGAACTTTGTATTTGAAAACTGAAGCAAGATGGGAAGGGAGGGCCTGGGAGGTAAGGGAGGATGGGTCTGCAACAAGGATTTAAAATGAATAAAAAATTCAAAGGGATGTAATTTAAAAAAAACTGGAGCAAGAAAATCAACTTACAAATTAATAATGTATTACAATAGTGCTAATTATAGCTACATTGCTATAATTAATTTAGACCATAATTAAGAGTCTACTTGCACACACAGGCAGCATTAATTAAACTCACAGGGTTAAAAAAAAGAGGATATGAAGTTGGAGGGAAAAGTGGTGGCGAGTGAAAGAGAAACTAGAAGAGAGAAGCAGTGGACTCAGTCAAAATGTATTCTACATGCCTGAATAAAATCCTCAAATTAAGGAAAATATATTTTAAAAAATTCTTTCTTATTGGGTTTATGCTGTTATTATTTCCTAGGGAAACTCCATCTGAAGTTTCCATTGTCTTTCTCCTAGGTAATTGTCATCTGCAGCATGCAGCACATCTCTCACTGGGTGTCCACATGGCCCTGCTGGTAGTGTCCTCGCCACTCACTTCAGTCTGTACAGAAATGTGTCCAGCACTAAGCAACTTTCTCAGATTCTCAGAAGCTAACTGTGAACAGCTAAAGCTATTCTCTTTAGTTTCCTACCAGATATGGATATTGAACTTAGTTGGGGTTTTACTGCAGAGATCAACACTATGATCAAAAGTAACTTGGGGAGGAAAGAGTTTAAGTTCATCCTATAACTCTTAGTCCATTATCCTGGATAATCCAGCCAAGAATTCCAGGTAAGAGCCTGAAGGCATGTAGTTAGGAGAGGCCATAGAAGAATGCTACTTCCTGGCTTGTCCCCTGTGGCTTGCTCAGCCTTCTTTCTTCTACAATCCAGAAACACCATCACTGGTATGGCACGGCCCACAGTGGACTGAGCCTTCCCATACAAATCATTAATCAAGAAAATGCACCCACACACCTGCCTCCTGGCCAATCTGATGAAGGACATTTTTCAGTTGAGATTCCCTCTTCCCAGATGACACTGTCTGTGTCAAGTCAAAAAATAAGTACTAGCATACCTCTGATACTTTTTCCTAGACAGGCACAACTTTTGTATGTTGGCTCAGCTTGTGCTATGGTTGAAGGTAGTAGAATAATTAAAATTTGCTGTCATGTATTTTGCTTACCATGCACGTGCTCCAGGGTTGAACCAGAAATTAAATTTTACAATAGAATTGAGATGAGCAGACTTAAGAAACTTCTTTCTCTTCCCTCCTGTCCTTTCTCTTCATATCTCTTCCCTGACTCTTTTCTCCTTTTCAACTGAGGCTGCACATTTTGAAGTGTGTGTCATGAAATTCTGCCCTTTCTTTTGACTGCATCTGAGGAATTTTGACTGGTTTCCCCTCTTTGTTATTCTCTCATTACAGTTGGGAATAGGGGAGTTTCAGATGTTTTCATTCTACCATCTTAACTTGGAAGTCTGTAAGAGTACTTTAAATAAATTTCAATCAAAGCAATACAAACAAATGGTCACAAATCAAATCATGCGAAAATATTTTGTTAAGAAACAACTGAACCCAGCTCCAGGGTGGCTGAACCCAACCTCACTCATCATAGGCATTTTTCTTCTTCTCTGTAAATGAAGGGAGAAAAAAAATTACATATGGTGAAATGTACATATTATAAGAGGATAGTTTGGTGAACTTTGTTGATGGCCCAAAGCCCTGTCAATCTTTCTGTTAAATAGGAGAATATCCCTAGTGCAATGACTCAGTTAATCCCTCCACCCTTATCTAAGCAGCACATCCTATGTGTCTGTCACACTCTAAGGCAGTTTGACTCAGTTAGGACATATAAACTTCATAGGAGTTGAATCCTACAGTACGTTCTCTTAGCTTCTTTTATATACTATGCAACAGGAACTCTTTCATACTGTAGCAATTGTCAGTTTATTCCTTATTGCCATACAGTAACCCATCGCCTGTTTTGCATGTACTGTGGGAGCATTTCAACCAGTGCCTATTCATATTATAGTTTCTCCATTCATTTGATAATGGACATGTAAGCTTTCTTCAGTTTAGCACTACTGGGATTTTTGACTGGAACTTCAGTGAATTTGTAGACAGAGTTTAGAAGAGTGGATGTATCATTACTACTGAGTGTTTGAATCAACGAGCCACAGACACAGAACAACCCTTATTCAGCCTTGGTTAATTTCTTTTACTAATATAATTGTTAATATTGTGTTAATTTCATCCTAGGTATTTTTAAGATCCTTTGTTGTTCTGGAGAATGGCTTTATTAGTTCTACTTACCTTTTTCTTGTTCAATGTGATGGTCAGTTTTATGTGTTCACTGGGTATTTTAAAATTTCTATTGTTATTTATTTATGTATATGTCTGTACAGGATGAAAGAAGAGTGCCAGTTTGCCTGGAGCTGGAGTTCCAGGCAGCAGTGAGCTTCCAGATATGGGTGCTGGGAATCAAACTCAGGTCCTTTGCAAGAACAAGATGTACTCTTAACCACTGAGCTTCCTCTTGAACCCGTAACTGGGTGTTTTTATAACAAAATTCACCACCAGTCCAGGTGTTATAATGGAGGCATTTTGTAGCGTCTATAATAATAACTTCTAGTAAGGAGACTGGTTATCTTTGCTAATCTTGGTGGGCCTGACCCAGTCAGTTTAAAAGGCCGTAAAAGCAGAACTGAAGTTTTCCAAGAAAAATGATGAGTGCCTGACTACTGAAGCTTTTCTTCTCTTGAGTGTCCAGCTTGCCTTCCTGACAACTTACTCCATGGATTTAGTACTTATCTACCCAGCCCAGACTACCTACCATGTGAGCCTAACTGTTGCTATAAATGTCTTCATCATACCCCAGACTCCTACCCATCCTGCTTTCCCTCCGTCCACTTTCCCGCCAACATCTTACCCCAACAAATAAGTGAATAAATAAACAGGTAAAAAAAATATGGCAAACACTACAGATAGAAGCCAGCTTGATATTGTTTCTTTCAATCATGAGATTGAAACACGCAGTGTTTCTCGATCATGAGAAGTGAACTTTAATGAAACTTAAAAATAAAATAACTACAACTTTAAAAATACCAATACAACTGCAACTTAAAAAATACCAACAAAGCAATAAAGCCATTAAAATGATGTTTATATATAAAATAAGGACACTTTATGGAAAAAGAATGTTACCTGCTCCGTGTGTTCATCAAAGGTAGACTTTCAAGAAATAATTTTCTATGGAGTGAATGTACTTTAATGAAGTCCATTCAGTTTCCCTACATAGTAAGTACGGATCCATTGTACATTGGAACAAGCAAATCTTATGTATAAAGGATGGGCCCATCCAAGAATCTAAAATGTACTGTTGGAGTTGGCTTCAAAACCCAACTCTATAAATTGCCTAATATAGTCTAAAGATGTGAAAACTGAACCTGCATGACTCCCATAACTATTTCAGGGGATAAGGGAAGGAGACTAAAATAAAAGGAAATGAGGGTTGTAGAAAAGATACATAAACAACTCCCAGTAAATCCAAAGGTTTTAGGCAAAAATCTAAAGGCAAGTGTCTTGGCAACTTCATATCACTTGTGCATACCATAGAGTTTTCTAGATAAATAGCTTTGTAGAATGACCCATGTCCCTTTAGAAAAAAATACCTAGCACCTTGTTTACTTACTGGTTCTTTTTAAGGAGAGCAAATGGAATTTATGAGAATTATGGAGATTTAATTGATTATATTTAAATGGTATGGAGGAAAATTAAATAAAATTCCTGTATATGGTGCTACCAAAACCTTGTTGGAAAAAAATAGAAAGATAAGAATACTATAAAATTCCCTATTGAATTTAAAGTTTTGGTACTAGACAGAAGTTTTGTTTTTTTAAATTAAATCAGTTGATGCAGAAGTGGAAAATATGCAGTTTCATAATCAATGTTTTAGCAAAACGAACATTTTACTAAATGTAAAATGCTCCAGTACATTAAACATTGAAAAAAGGTATCCTTAAAAACAATTTTTATTTTTGTTTCCACTACATATAGGAAGATACTAAAACAAAGGTTTCATCTATTTCCACGGAAATAAAAATTTCCCAGGTAAACAAGCAGAAAGAAACAGTAACCATTGTATTCATATTAGTGTAATAATTTAAATAATGTGTGGAAGAATTACTTTACATTAGGAAATCTTTAATCAAATTAATAATTAAGTAGACAAAATGTAAAAGATTATTTGCTTTTTGGACTTGATATTAACCCCAAACCCTTATGTGCGGTAGCATAACTCTAAGCTATGAGATATAGTTCCAATCCAAAAGATCTTGTTCTTTTATTTGATAATCATAGCTTGTTACTATAATCATAAAATTGTGGTACATACTCGTAATTATATAAATAACAAAGCTGCAATGCCTATTGCATATTCTCCCAACATTAATGTAATTTCAACAATATGTGAATGAGAATTTTAAATATATTTAAAAGTATTAATTTTAAAAAGTAAAATGACAAAGCTATTGATTGACTTACTATGAAATAAAAGCATAAAACATATCCTTTCATTGGCATGTTTTAAGTTTTTCTTCACCTTTGAGAATTTCATACATTTCTAATAAAATATAATTATATGTACCCCCTTTTTTCTTTCTTCTAAAAATACCTACATATGAACAATACAACTCCCTCTTAAGTTCATGTCTTTTAAAATATTTTTTTTATTGTTAAAACCCACTAAATTCACCCAGTGTTGCCTATATGTGCATAGGTGTGGGGCCATTCACTAGAGCATGAAAAACTTGCCAGTAGTCACATTAAAAAAAAAAAGAAAAAGAAAAAAGAAGAATAAAGCAAGCATCTTCCTTTCTCAGCAACTATCCAATGCCAGTAGCTTCTTAGGAAGGGGTGTGGCTTCCAGAAGGTCTACCCCATCCATGGCAGGATTTTGACTGGCTTGATCTTGTATAGATCTTACACAGGTGCACAGACGCTGTGATTTCATGACTGGGATAGGAATGCTGTGTCCAAAGGTAGCATTTCACAGAGATCCTGCCATCTACCACCTCTCACATTCTTTCTCACACCCTTCTTCAGTGTTCCGTGAGCTGTAGTAGTGGAGGGATTAATATGGATGTCTTTTTTGGAGGTCAGCATTCAATCTCTTATTCTCAGCACCTTTAATAGTATGCATCTCTCTACTGACTACGGCCAAGGTTGAAAGAAACTCATGCCTGCCAGTGCCAGGAGCTGGTTGGAGGGTGAAGTCTATGTGCCAGTATATATTTTTAAACGGGGCTTATAATTGTCATTTGGTTTAGTAAGCAAATTAATATGTACATATATATGAAATAAAGCATTTTCAGGAAATAATTGTTACTATACACAAAATTAGAAATGACATGTGAAATCTTTCTGGGGGAAACATGCGAATAACAAGTACAGCTGTATTTCTCATTTCTGTCTGAGAAGAATGAATTTTATAAGATTATTAATTCTTCAAAAATTATTCACTCAAGTAGTGCAAATTTGTAAATGTCAGCTGATAATTGTTTGCAGATGGCTAACTTGTTCCCAAAGCTCAGGTGTTATAAACTTCATCCCAAGTGTGGCAGTGTCAAGAAATGCTAGGACCCAGTGAAAGGTCACAGAAGTAGTCCCTTCCTTCCCATCATTGGTTTTCTATGTTGTTTTACTTTAGTCCTCACCCTTGGCATAGCTGGTACCTTCCTCTTTGCACTGTCAATCTCTAATACTGTGAGTTAAGTAAATCATAGGCTTGTATGTGTGTACGGATGTTTGTATCTAAATAAAGCTTCGGGTGTTCTGGTTTAGTAACAGAAAGCAGACCAGCCATTATTAGGTTCATTAAGAATTATGGATATAACAAATGCAGTGACCACTTACTCTTGAATTACCAGAATTCATTTATTCTGTGTTGTTTTCTTGTTCTGTCTCCTCTACAGTGGAATTAGACTTCCTCTGGGCCAGAGGTGACCAAGAATTGCTATAAATTAAGCAGATCTTCTCCTTTGCTTATCTCAGTAATTACTTCAGGAAAGGTCATTTGGCCTAGCGTAGAGGGCACATATTTTACTGGGTGCTTCAGAGAAAGAGCATACTGATCATCCCTACACATGGACACTAGATTAGTGCCTGACACCAAGTTGAGTTTTGAAAGTTGTTTACAAGCTGATAATAGTTGTGTTTCTAGTCAAGCTCTTCAAAGGAAAATCCAAGCATGAGAATAACAGCAATGTCAAGGGAAACAGAATAGAGAAATAAAAATCCTGGGCAAGCAATACCCTTAACACATCTACATGGCCATCTGACATTTGTGATTCCTTGTGTACCTTGGACTTCTGTAGATTTTTATCATGCACTATGCTGGGAGTCGAGGTGACATAGGAAACAAAACTAGTTTGCTTTTCTCGAGTTTCATTGTCTCACACATAAAGAAATAGAATGTCAGTGGTCCGACATACTCACAAAAGGATGGAGGTGAAATGGAAGTGCAGAAGGAGGTCATTGTGTTCTGAGTAAGACAGTGGTGAGAAGACCAGGAACCCTGAAACTACTTGGAGACTCCACAAGGAAGAGCAGTGTTCCTGCAGTCTTTCTAGATTAAGGATGAGGAGCACCAACGCCTGCAGATATTATACCGTGAGAATTGGGAAATGGAAGTTAAGGACTCAATGTAATGTGAGATAGAGAGATGACCAGTTGCCGTGTCCATATTGAGGTCTGCTGCACTCAAAAGGAGATGGCAAGAAACTACAATTGGTAAAAAATGAGGTGGGAGGAAAGTGAGAATCCAGTGTTACAGGAACCAAATCAAGAGTGCTATGTGTGAAAGAGTGAGGGACCAATTGTCCCAAAGGCTGCTGTAGAGTAAGAGGTAATGGTTAAATGAGAATGGGTAAAATGAACTAATTTGGGGGATGTGTGAATGAGTATTTGTGTGTGTGTGTGTGTGTGTGTGTGTGAGTTAATATGGAGAAACTATCTTTGGATGTGGGTTTAAATAAAATGATTCCTAATGATATTCTGCTATGCTCATAGATCAGTGCCTAGCCCAGTTATCATCAGAGAGGCATTGTGTAGCAACTGAGAGGAGCATATTCAGAGACCTACAGCCAAACTCTAGAGAGAACCAGAGGAACTCACAGAAGAGGGGGAGGAAGGATTATAGGAGTCAGAGGGGTTGTGGACATTTCAAGAACATGGCTCACAGGATCAACGAAGTGGAGATCATAGGGCCTCGCAGAAACTGAAGTGATAAACATGGATCCTACATGGGTCTGAGCTAGGTTCTCCGCATATGCCTTATGGTTGTATAGCTTGGTGTTCTTGTGGGACTCCCAACAATGGGAGTTGGGGGTGTCTTTGACTCTTTTGCCTGTGCTTGGAACCTTTTTCTTCCTACTGGGTCGCCTCAACCATGTTCAGTGGATATCCCTGGGAGGCCTGCTCATGTTTTTGAAGGGAAATGGAGGAGGACTTGGTCTGGGGAAGAGGGGGGCTGGAGGTGGAGGGAGTAAGAGGACAGGAGGGAAGGAAACTGTTGTCAGGACACAATGTATGAGAGAAGAATATAAGTTACAAAAATCAAACCGAATGAATATTTCCTCCACTGGGGCAGCTTCTGCAGAGAAAGATACCATAAGCTCCTTCCATATCAGAGTGTCTTACTGTGCATAAAAAACAAGTATGTCAGCGAACAGCACACAGCTGTGGCCTTTACAAATATCAGAAAGCTGCCTGTGGAAACAGGTGCTCGTTTCCTCCACTAGAATTGGCATAGCAGGGGAAAAGTGAAATGTCTGGCGAAGGTGCACGGTGGTGCCCGCAGAGGTGCAAAGGGAAGGGACCTGAATGCAGTGGGTAAGAGGGTCAGAACTGGGCACCTACTAAGACAATTAAGAAACATTAGAAGGAGAACATCTTGCGGTAAAGACTCTAATCATTGAGTGTTTTTCAGATCAGATCCTTCAAGTGACTGCCTCAAGCAGCCCTTCAGAGAATAAAAGGACTACTTTCCTCACTGCTTCCAGGATTAGGAGAGAAGTTTGAGGCAGCGTTGAAGATACTTCAGCTCAGCACTTCCAAACATGTTAGTTGCTAACTAAGTGAATGGGTGTCAGAAATTAAGGACAGCAGTGAGAAGTTTGAAAAGATAATAAATAACTGAGTAGCTAGAATGAGACCACAAGGGAATCTTAGAGCATCACATTTTCTAGAAAGAAAGGACAGGGGAGAGACTGGGTGCTAGCCAACTCCTGAGAATCCTCATCAGCACCCTGACTAATAGAAAATGTAACACTTCAAAGAGTGAGAGGCTGGCCACAGAAATAGAAGTCCAGCCCAGAAACTTTACCCAGAGAAATGCAGGTCACACTAGAGACCGAAACTCCAGGCCAGAGTGAGAAGTTAGGTTCATGTATATGTTTGCAAGTGTTCAGCTTTGTTGGGCTTATTATCCAATTTCTTTTCAAGGGACCATCCTCATTTTACAGTGCCAGTGGGACTCAGTTCAACTATGAGAGGAAGATGGTGAAGCCTCCCCCTCTCATGCCCTTGTTCTGTCATCAGACACCTTGCCTGGGACACTGAAGTGGATGTCAGGGATGGGATGTTGAAGGAGCAGGAATAAATCAAGAGAGAAGGTGCATAGCATCTAGTAGAGACAAGTCCTACCTTTTAAGAGTGGCCATTATACACACTCGCTTCTTGCCTCCTGTTCTGTAGTTTTCATCATAGCCATCTAACTTCGTGCTTCTGATTGCGATAGTTTTCATTTCTTTGTCTAGCAACTAAGAACCCTCTTTTCATATTCCAGGTAATTGACTTGAAAAAATCCATAGGGAAATTTTGCCGAAGTGGAGATAAAAGCAAATGAATAGTTTCTGCATTACTGTCATTTTCTACCTTTGAGAACAAGGCTTTACAATGACTCATTGACTCTGCCCATGACCATTACAAGAATCACAAGGAACTCAAGGCCTTTGAACTAGTGAGCTGACTCAGAAGGTCTCAGATATGTTAGGGGGCACATAACTTTACCAAATCCACAAGTTATAAGTCAGAGTCAAACAAAAGCTAAGCAAGGTATATAATTTTCTTAACTTCAATCCTATCTCTTAAAGCCAGAGAACTCTCAATGCAAGAATCCAACTTGCAATTTGATGAGGAAGGTTGATGGCAAATGGTATCAATTCAATTCACCAGTTAAACAGATATTTTCAAAGTTACATGAGCTGGAGCTAGAGCTGGAGTTACAGGTGATTCAGATATGGGTGCGGGTGCTGGATATGGGTTCTTTGGAAGAGCGGCTCCAGAGAATCTAACATCCTCCTCTGGTCTCCCTGGCAGGTTCTTGCACACACATGTGCACACACACAAGCACACACACACACACACACACACACACACACACACACACACACAAGAATAAAAAAAAATTTGCATGGGCCATGGACAAAGAAGTGAGTAACCAGTTCAGATGGGATATATACAGCTCAGCTTGCTTGCTGTGATTGCCAAAAAAATCATATCCTCCCAATGTTATTTACTGCTAAATAGTTCAAATACCCAGACTACCTTAGTATAATATAGATGAAAAAAATCCAGATGTTGTGATGTGAGGGGCTGCTCTGCTCTGCTCAGGTGTGTACCATTCATCTCACACCAAGCCTCTAGAAAGATCCCCAAAGCACTAATGTTAACTATGGCTTGTATCATAAGTAATCAGTAGTATTGGGGGGGGCAGCATCACAGCAAAGTGGGAATGATTATAATCTTTCTGGCAGGTCCTGTGTTTTAGAAGATGATTTGCTATTTAAATTAAAAGGGTGATTATATCATGGAACTGTTATAATACATGCAAATGAAAAATATGTGACAGATATAGCCCTAGGAGATGGACATGTGGCTCAAAGTCTATAATCCAGCATTTGGAAGGCTGAGGCAGAAGAATTACTGTGAGTTACAGGCTAACCTGAGCTACAGAGCAAGATCTCATCTCAAAAAAAATATAGGTGGGAGAGCTCTTTTTTTATTTTTTTAAGGAAAGCAAAGAGCCTGTTTCCTGTTGGGTTGTATGAGTTCTTTGAAGTCCCAGAGGGACAAGACAAAGCAGCTGAGACAGATGCTGTGCAGATGGTAGCTTGCTATCACAGCAGCATAACACAGCTGAGGAATTCTATGCCTTTATAGCATCCAGAAGCAGGCTACTCATTCTGGAGAGGAGGGAAAAAACGTTATCTCGTCCTTTGTTTGCTTGCTGCAAACACAACCCTACAACCCTAAAACATGGCCCAGGAACAGAGACAGGGTTCCATTCTTGCCATATGCAAGGCACTCAGGACCATGGCAAACTGCTATCCGCAGCATACTGATTCCTTTGGTTTGAATAGTTGTGACCCTCCATAATTCATGTTGAAACCATCTCCGATATGGCTGTAATGAGAGGGACTGTGGGCAACGATTGGGTGATGAAGACTCCATCCTCATGTGAGGAGCTACTACTTTCTTACAGAGGCTTCAGAAAGGTCATGGCCCTTTTGGTTCTTCTGCCAGGTGAAAGCATGTGGCTCTCATCCTTTCTGTTGTGGAAGGAGTCTATAAGAACTTGTGTCTATGAAGCAGGGAGCTATATTTCAGCAAACATTGAATCGGGCTGAGTCTTGATCATGGGCTTCCCAATTACAGTATTACCATCTTATTACAAACTTCTGCATATATTTATCTAGAGATAAATTTCCTTTTTTATAGAAAAATGCAGTTCTAAAATATATATCAATATTTTGTTTCCTATTTTCTAAATTGATCCAAAAATTAAGACATGAGATCCTTCCATATTTGTTTATGCTTATTTGCAGAGACTCACATGTATGTTTATACTCCACAGTTTGTTGGTGGGAAGGAGACTCACCTATCATTTTGGACGGAGGACTCAGTGTGAACAGAACAGTCATTCATTATTGTTTTTCTCATGGTTTTTGATATTGTGTGGCTCTTGATATGTTGCCTCTCTTCCATGGATTGTATCAGTCTTTTTAGTGGCTTGCTAGTATATAAAATGGAACATTCACAAAACAAAACAAACAAAACAAAACAAATGAAGTATGCAAGCCCTTGGAAGTAAAACAAAACACGAAACTAGCACCAAGCGGAATTTCCCAGAGGAGTCCCATGAGAAGGAGGCACAGTTCAGAGCTGAAAGTTGAACAGCATGAGTAATGAAGCTGGTGTGATCTGTCTTAAATATATTTACACATTTATGAAATGTAAGCTTGGATCACGTAGTGTCCATAAATTAAACAGCCAGCAAGATTCCAAGATGAAGTCATTTTATTACATAGGAAAGTTTAATTTATCAACTTCAAGAACCCAGAACACTTATACTGTCTTTTGAGCTTTCTGAATTCATTTGCTTGTTTTGGTGTTTGGCCCAATGAAAGATATCTTAGGAGATCATATTTTATAAATGAATCCAAACATATGAAGCAACGTGATGGTCTGGGGTTTACATTTAAACAAGTTTGTGTTATCCTGATTTAATTCTGTCCCCCATCATGCAGGCAAGTCATATTTTTATTAAAGAAAACAGACAAAAGCCTGTCTCAGAAGTGCTGAAACTGGACATGGGGAGTCATTTGAATCTATAGAATCAGCACTGTTAATTCCACACAGATGTCTCAGGACATTCCTGTAAATTCTCAGACTGAAAAGGAAATGTTAGTTACACCCTTCTTCGAACAGCCTAGGCGAAAATATTTCATATATTCTGCATATGCTTTACTAACAGCAAAAAAAAAATGAAGTAATTGTCACTTTGAGTTTAGCATTTTACTATAGTGAAAACCAACACGTGCACTTAACAGGCAGCGTATAACTTCTCAGCAACGATCTTCACCTTTCAAAGCATAAAAATGCAACTTGTGTTTTCAGACAGTGATTGGGGATACAATGTGTTGATAACATCTATGTTTAGTGCTAGCACACTGAATAGTGTTACTGTCATGTGTTTGTGCTTACTCTTAAGCAAGAGGGGACGCGTGTAATTATTCTTTACAAACATTGACAAGGGTAAAGACATCATCTGAAGGAATTACACAGTGGCTAGTGCAGAATGGTTTGGATCATGTTTAGTGTCTCTGTATTCTCCAGATCATCTTCAGATGGACCACTAGGTTAGCAGCTCTTAGTTGGATACTGAAAAAAAAATGTTACAATTTCCTAGAAGAGGTAAATAAATAGTATGCCAATCTTTGCCCTCTCACATCCAAGTACCAACCATGCCCAACGCTATTTAGCTTCCAAGATTGGACACATTCATAGCGGTATACCCACAGACTGATCTTTCTCTTTTAACATCCTTCTCACAAAACGTAACTTCAATCTCAAATCTTTCCTAAAGAATAACCATTACTAGAAATATAAATATGACCCAGGTTATGAAGAATCCTAATCTTCTTTGATTCAGTCTGTGTTTTTGTTTTCTGATTAAAAAAAATCTAGGCTCAGAAGAGCTAAAGAGCTAACCATAAATCACTCTGATAGAAAGTGTCAACAATAGATTCCAAATCTGGAATTGTTCCTGATGACTTATCTGCCAGAAATAATCCAGCAATTAGGATGTGGGATTTCCCTAATATTCACTTATTAATCATTTAGCATCTAAAGACAACTGGAACTTGGCCTTTCTTGCTGTGAAGAAAAGCATCAAGTCAATTTGGACCTAGAGAGCCAAGGAGTGCTTTTCAAGAAGTTTAGTGAGAGTGATGGCAGATGACTGAGTGCTGTTAGACAGTTTTAGGCAAATGTAGATTGCAAGTTTATGAAGACAAGCAGTGAGGCCCAGTTTTAGGACTGCCCCAATTCCCTGTGTTAAACACTAATGTATAAAAATATGGCTAAAGGAGCTGGAAAGATGCGTATTTCTATTGTCCAGGTTGTTTCCGAGCTTCTCAACAGGAAGAAGAGATTTGCTGAGCATATGTGTTTAGACTGGGGGAACACAAGCAGTAAACTTTCTTACAAGGTGCTGAGAACATGGCCTCAGAAGTTGAGATCAGTTAGAGCTATTGAGTATGGGGGTGATTTGTAGCTTGTAAACCCCATCCAGATGTGACCACCCTATCCAGATGAGACCTGCGAACAGAAGTCAACTTTATTACTAGCCCCCTGGCTGACTCTAAAGGCCAAAGGTGTATGAATCAGCATCTTACTGGGGCACTCCTTGCAGAAAAAGATGGTGGAGGAGACTGGAATTCATTGATACCTTGCAGCCAGCCTGGGGACCTTGCCAGCTACCACATCTTTGATTTGATATCACTCTGCCCTGGGTGTTCATAAAGAAGATGCATACAGAGGAAACGCTGTAAATAAAACACAAGTGCAATCAGACTGAGGCTTCCTCTGCACTTTGAAAGGTGGAGATGTCCTATCATTTTTTTCTTGGTTTGGTCGAGAAGTTAGAGTGAACACAGTACGTGTCGTAACAGGGTGCACCGGTCTGCTTTACATTTGCCTTCATTCTACGTTAGGAGAAGTCAGCACTTTGAAGGGAAAGTGCCTCTTGTGGTGTACAGGTACAAGCTGGATGTGCAGAGGGCAGGTTTTTGCTAAAGTGTCATGTAGAAGGCTGAAACAAATAATCCAATGCCAAACTTTGCTTCTTTCTCCTTCTAATTCAGTTCTCAACCTGTGGGTCATGACCCCTTTTGGGGGTCAAACAACCCTTTCAAAGGGGTCACATATCAGATATCCTGCATGTCAGATTCTTACAGTATGTTTCATACCAGTAGCAAAATCACAACTATGAAATAGCAATAAGAATAACATTATGGTTGGGGGTGCCACATGAATCATAATAACAGGAAGGTTGAGAACCATTTTTCTAGATGCTCTCATCTCCCTGTTGACAGGAGGAACACTTGTCCAGGCTTCTCATCTCTAAAGGCTGACAGGGATGAACAGTTCACCATTGTATATGCTAGTATGCCAGAGATCAGAAAGATGGGTGAGTTAGTGATTTAGTAGGGAAGAAATTAGGTATCATGAGAAAATACTACGGTCCCCCATAAAAAGGAACCATTGATCCCCCAGAACTGGATTTGATGGGGGAGAGAATGGCAATGCTTCATCTTTAAGTTAGTGACCAGCTCTTATGCTGCTAACTCTACATAGGCTTTTCATGGGCTTTAGACGATCAGGTTAGAGGCAGCATGTGGATTATTCTATGAGAAATGTATATGTGAAAGAAGCCAGAAAGGCTGAGAGATACAGAGATACAGCTTTTGGGCAGCAGAGTTCTAGGAGACATTCTATCAGCCAGAGGTTCTGGTGAGAGCTAGAAATATCTGGCACATTGAGAGTAATTTTTTTAACTTAAACACTTTTTTCTCTTTTATTATTTATAACATTGTATTCACTTTGAATCCCAGCTGTGGCTGCCTCCCTCATCTCCTCCCAGTTCCACTCTCCCTGCCTTTTGCCTTCCTATGTCCCTCCCCCAGTCCACTGATATCTGACCCTAGCCTACCAGGTTTCATTAGGATTGGCTGCATACTCTTTCTCTGTGGCCTAGTTAGGCCACCTCCCCAGGGGGAGGTGATCAAAGAGCTGGCCCCTGAGTCCATGTAAGAGACAGCCTCTGCTCTCATTTCTAGGAAACCCACATGGAAACTGAGCTGCCCATGGGCCACATCTGAGCAGGGGATCTAGGTCCTCTCCGTGCAGGGTTCTTTGTTGATTCTTCAGTCTCTGCAGGACCTCCTGAGCCCAGAGTGTTGGTCTCCTTGTGGAACTCCTGTCCCCTCCAGGTCTTTTAATCTCCCCCTACTTCTGTAAGATTCCCTGCACTCTTCCCAAAGTTTGGCTATGAGTCTCAGCATCTGCTTAAATACCCTGATGCGTAGAGTCTTTCAGAGGGCCCCTGTGGAAGGCTCCTGTCCTGTTCCCTGTCTTCTTCTGCTTCCAATGTCTGGCGTGTTTGCCCTTCTGAATGAGGATTGAACATCTATCCTCTTCCCTTCTTGCTTAGCTTCTTTAGTACTATCGATTTTAGTTTGTTTATCCTATATTATATGGCTAATATCCACTTATAAATGAGTATATACCATGTGTGTCTTTCTGCTCCTGGAATACCTCACTCAGACTATTTTTTTTTTTCTAGATCCAACCATTTGCCTGCAAATTCCATGATTTCCTTGTTTTTAATTGCTGGGTAGTATTCCATTGTGTAAATGTACCAAATTTATGTAACCATTCTTCAGTTTAGGGGCATCTAGGTGGTTTCCAGATTCTTGCTATTATGAGTAAAACTGCTATGAACATAGTTGAGCAACTGTTCTTGTTGTATGGTTGAGCATCTTTCAGATATATGCCTAAGAGTGGTATAGCTGGATGTTGAGGTAGCACTATCATTGATAGTAATTTTAAGAGTTTATCATGAGGACTCATACTTGAGAAGATGATTCAGTCAGTAAATGTCTTGCTTTGTAAAGCTCGCCAATCTGTGTTCATATCCCTAGTACTCATATATAAGCCAGGGAGGGCGACACACATCTGTAACTTCAATGCTAAGAGGGGAGAGACCATTGATGACAGCCAGATCCCTCCCTGTTGGTTGCTAGGCTGTCATTCTAGCTGGATCAGTGGGCTCCAGGTTCAACAAGAAAGCCTATCTCAAATACTAAGGTAGAAAGGGAAGAAGTAAGGATACCCGCTGTCAACCTCCGGCACATGCCCATACTCATATACTCACCTACAGCATCCATGCACCAAAGGAAATAGTTTACTAACTGTGATATAGGCAGCATATGAGGAAATTACATGGGGTCAAGTAGATTTTGTACCTTACTAAGAAAAAGACATTCTCTAAATCTTGAGGAAGGCCTGGCTTTTAAAATTCAAAGCCAACACTTTGATGGAGGGACTGCCCTTTCAAAATGGAAAAACAAAACAAAAGAATTCTCTATACTGGGGAAAGGCAACCAGCAGCCACCATGAAATGCAGGGAAGTCATTCTCTGACCCTGCCATACTGTCCCGCTGGACCTTGCCATTGGCTGTGTGCCAGACAAGTCAGTAAGGTGGTTAACACTGGCCAACCTCCTGAGACTCAGGTAAAGACTCAGAGTAAAGACGGGCAAGGGGAAAATAGAAGGCTGATGTTTGAAGCACTGTGAAGCACAGGCATTATACCATAGGCAAACATCTTAACTCTTTTCCCTGTTAATCATGAAGAGTTCATATATCACTGCCTTAGGACTAGTTTTTCAAGTATGCTTAGAGCATGTTCTTCTTGAGACTGACTTCCCAGTTGACAATAGTGATTGTATTTTTGTGAACTTACCCATTCTTTGTGATTGCCCTATTGACTGTTGGTGTTCAGTTTCAGCCTCTGTCTAGGGATGTACATTATTCATGTTAGTTCAAATGCTAAGTCAAGCTTTTGTGTAACTATCTTTTGATTCATTAACCTGGCTCTTGTGACAAACCTTCTTGAATTTACCTGTAAGTGATCTTATTCCCCTATCCAAATTATGTTGTTTTTATCTGAAACAATGTCTTCTTTGAAAGCAAAAAATTTCACTAGCTCCTTCTGACTATGAACCTCACTGTTAGGTTTCTCCCATCTTTTATATAATTCCATCCATTTTATCTACAGAAACTATCAAATAATTCTTCTGATTTTACATCACAAGTGACTGAATCTCAAAGTGGCTAAGCTGATTTTTAAAGTCTATGGAATCTGAAAATTCACAGCTAACAGCAAAGGTCCTAGAGATACGAAGAACTCCTAATCAAAACACAGCTAGAGTATCACGTTATCTGACCTCAAACTACACCACAGAGCCACTGTGAAAACATCAACATGGCACTGATACAAAACACAGGTAGAATTCTAGTTTCATTTCTGTTGCTGTGATAAAATACCATGACAAAAGGCAACTTTGGGAAGAGAGTGTTTATCTAACTCAATTCTAGGTTATAGTCCATTATATCAGGAAAGTCAAGGTAGGATCTCAAGCATCTAATCCATCACCTCCATGGTCCAGAGCAAAGAGAAACTGAATAGCCTTCCTTGCCTTCTGTTCTCTCAGGTTGCATTGCTTTAGGGAGAAATGGGATGGGTCTTCTATCAAACGATTAAGATGATCTCCCCAGACTTTTCACAGGCCAACCTAACCTAATCTAGATAATCCCCCATGGGATAATCGCCCTGTCAGGTTGCCACGTAAAACTAACCAGCACAAGTGTCAAATGCATACACCTGAGAAAGTAGCCTATCCAATAAGTGGTGCTGGGAGGCCGAGATGTTCACCTGCACAAAAGCAAAATCACGTCCCATCTTCTACCTGACTCAAAACATCAATTTAAAGTCCATTAAAGATTGCATTTGGAAAACAAAACAAAACAAAACAAAACAAAACAAAACAAAAAAAACACCTGAAATTCTGAAATTGCTACAAGGAAATATTATGCAGGCATTCCAGAATGTAGATATATTTGTTGCGTAGGTGTGTTTCTTGGATGCAGCAGAATGTTGGTTCCTGTTTCTGTACCCATTCTTTTAGTCTGTGTCTTTTTATTGGAGAGTTGAGTCCATTGATGTTGATAGATAATAATGACCATTGAATGTTATTCCTATTATTGTGGAGTTGGCGATGTTACTGTGAATCATTGCTTGTTTGCTTTGGATTTTTGTTGGAAATTATCTTTAACCTATGTTTTCTTGGGTGTATTTGTTATCATTGGATTGGAATTTTCTTTCTAGTATCTTCTGGAGGGCTGGGTTGCTGTTCAAATATTGCTTAAATTTAGTTTTGTCGTGGAATATTTTATTTTCTCCATCTATGTTGATTGAAAGCTTTGCTGGGTAAACTAGTCTAGGTTGGCATCTGTGGTCCCTTAGGGCCTGCATGATATCTCCCCAGGCTCTTCTGGCTTTCATAGTTTCTGATGAGAAGTCCGGTGTGATTCTGATAGGTTTGCCTTTATATGTTACTTGGCCTTTTTCCCTTGCTGCTTTTAGTATCTTTTCTTTGTTCTGTAGATTAAGTGTTTTGACTATGATGTGGCGTGAGGAGTTTCTTCTCTGGTCTAGTCTATTTGGTGTTCTGTAGGCCTCTTGTATGTTTGTGGACATCTCTTTCTTTAGGCTGGGAAAATTTTCTTCTATGATTTTCTTGAAAATATTTTCTGGACCTTGTAGCCTGGACTCCTCTTCTTCTTCAATTCCTATTATTCTTAGATTTTGCCTTTTCATGGCATCCTTGATTTCTTGGATGGTTTGTGTTTGGGATTTTTCTGATTTTATTTTTGCTTTGAGAGAAGTATCAATTTCTGTGAGTGTATCTTCAGCACCCAAAATCCTCTCTTCCATCTCTTGTATTCTATTAGTGATGCTTACCTTTGTGATTCATTCTCTTTTCTCTAAGTTCTTCAGTTCCAGGGTTTTCTCAGTTTGTGTTTTCTTTATTGATTCTAATTCTGTTTTCATGTCTTGCAACATCTCCTTCATCTGTTTGAGTGTGGATTCCTGTGTCTCCAAGATGGTCTCTATTTTTTTGTTTGTTTCCTCTCTTAGTGTCTCTGCTTCTGCCTCCAATTGTTTGGCTATATTTGCATGTGTTTCTTTAAGAGCTTCTTCGTTTACTTCGTTTTTCTTTGTTTCTATTTGGGAGGCCAAATCTTTAAGGGATTTTTTTTGTATCCTCTTTAAATGTTTGAATCTCTGACTATTTCTCTGAGAGATTTGTTGGTTTCCTCTTTATGTGCCTCAAATAACTGGATAATCATAGCTTTAAAATCATTTTCTTGTGTTTCTTCTGAGTTGGAGTGTCCAATAATTTTGGAGGTTGCCGGTGAAGCCATGCTATCTTGATTTTCGTTGGTTGTGTTCTTTCGCCGACCTCTGGCCATTTGGTTATTCGTAGTGTTCACTGTCTGTTCCTGGCTTCTGCAGGTCAGACTGGTTTTTCTCTGGTATCTGGAGAATTCTTCAGGAAAATGGGTGAGGTCTAGTGGTTTCAGTGTGTGCGTTGGTTATTCAGCTATACCTGTAGAAGGAAAGTTCGCAGGCACAGAAGGACACATGCGGGGTAGCGTGTGTTTGAGCATGTGCTTGTGGGTGTGTCCTAAGGGACAGGGTGTTGGTGAATGAAGAGGCCTTCGGTGTGTGAGAGGGGTGCCCTGCAGGCACTGAAGTTGTTGCAGGCGCTAAAGGATCCCTAGCACTGTTGAAGAATGCGCGCGCGTATTGATTTTACAAGTCTGCTGGTCTTTGGTGTCTATTCAGCTGGTTTTCTGCCACTGAGTGGTTGGATGGCCCATACAATCACTGGCTGGGCAGCCCTGTGTATTCTGTGCTGCCACTTTCAGACTTGGGGGTCTGGGAAGGGTTGTACTGTGGATCTGAGTCTCTGTGGCTAGCACTGTACTGGGCGTACGGTCTGGCGGGGTGGAGTACTGTGATGCGTGCACTCCTGCAGAGCCGGGTGGTGGTGGTAGTGGGGGGGTGTTCCACGGGTCAAGAGCTCTGTGAGAGGGCCCTAGGTGGCGTGTGTTCTCCTCTGAGTGGTGGCATTCAGCAGGTCCTTACTGCTCTCCGCTGCGGGGCTGCGGGGTCTGGAGCCCTGCCTCCCTGCCTCCACCCATCTTGGGTCCCAGACACTGAGCTTTGCGGCTTTGATATCCAGGAAGAATTGTACTGTGGATCTGAGTCTCTGTGGTTAGCACTCAGTGATTGGAGCTCTGTGATTGGGCCTGCGCTCCTCATGTGAGGAGGTTTCTGGGGTTATTGAGCTCTGGCCGCTTGGGACGTGAGCTCCACTGCACTTCCTGCTGTGGTCTAGCTCGGGATCACATCAGTGGGATGGGGGATGGGACGCTCCGTGGGTCCAGAGGGCCCTGAGTGAGACGTGTGTCCAAGGAGGGGACGGGTGTTCAACGTGTGGTTACAGCAGACCGCTGCTGTAAGGGGCCCGGAGCACTGTCTCTGCTGCCTTGATCTCCCGGATGTGAGCTTTGCGCTCAGCTGCCTGGTACTGTGTGCGGTTTCCCCGCTGGAGGCCCGAACAAGGGAAGCGCCCTATTTCCTTCCCGGAGAAGTCTGCGCCCGATCTAACTCTACTAGCACTCCATGCTTCTGTGGTGGCCCCTCTCCTTTAGAAAGCCCAAAAGTCCAAATTCTAGCTTCGATTGACTCTCCACTCACCAATTCCGGAGATTCATGTCTTCTGCCTCTCCAAAATGGTGCGCTCTGCTCGCCGCCATCTTGGAGTCTCTCCAGAATGTAGATATGGACAAGAATTTTCTGAATAAAACCCCAACAGTACAGCAAATAAGCCCAAGAACTGAAAAATGAGAATACATGAAATTAAAAAGTTTCTGCACAGCAACATACATTATTACATCAGTGGAGTAAAGAGGGAGCACAGAACAAGAGAAAAGTCTTTGCCAGGCACCTCAGACAAGGGCTATATAAAGAACTGCAAAAATGGAGTAATAGCACAAACAAAGCCCGAGGTAGATGGGCCAGTTACCTGAGCCGGCAGTTCTCAAAAGAAGAAATACAAATGCCCAATAAATATTTTTAAATTTGTTTAACAGCATTGACCATCAGGAAGGTACAAATCAAAATTACTTTGAAATTTCAACTCATTGCAGTCAGAATTTTGGAGTGAATGTGGAGAAAGATGAACCTTTATTCACATTGTGGTGAATATAAGCTGTGACAATTCATTTGGAAGTCAGCCTGGAAGTGTAAAAAAATATATATATAGACAGAACTAACATATGACCCAGCTATACCATTCTAGAGTATCTAACTAAAGGGCTCTATGTTCTATTATAGAGATACTTGCATATTCATGTTTATTCCCTATTCTATTCTAAAGCACATGAAATATACCTAGATGTACACCAACAGATGACTGGATAAGTAAACTTGTGGTAAATACACACAAATGAATTTTATATAGATGTGAAGAAAATTTCAAAATTCTGAAATTATGAAACATGCAGGAAAAAATAGAGGGAACTGGAAAATATTGTATTGAATGAGACAATCCAAGACTAGACTGACGTATGCTACATGTTCTCTCTCATGTGAATCATAGCTCCTAATTATTTTTATATGCATGCTTATGTGGGACCGAATTGCACAAGGACCAGAAAACAAGAAAGGGAAGCATGAGACAAGAAGGAAAGAAGAGACTTTAAGGAAGGAAGGGAAGTAATAGAATCCATATGATATGGAAAGAGGGACAATGGAGGTGTGAGGGTACAAAAAGTGACCAGGGATGGAGAGATGGGGAAAGGAATGTGGAGGGATCTAGAAAATATATGAAAATGCCATAAAGAGATCTGTTGCTTTGTATGCTAACTAAAACATAAAGAGACAAATGTGATTGAGATAGGATCTTTAAGCTCTGACCTCTAAAACCTTGGAAGCTATCATTCCCATCCTCACACAAAGAAAAATGCTTGATAAATTAGAAATCAGAGTTTCCTTAGACCCATTTTAGAATTGCCATTACAGAGAAAACATGTCATTGTGAAATCAAGCTGAATGCAAAGAGTCATAGTTGAGATGAGCTTACGCAGAGCATAAGCCACTGTAGCCATAAAGCAATTACAACACTCCAGAGGTTATCTTAAATAGATAGTGGCTAAGTGTGTGTTACTTTAAGAACAGAAACTTATTCCTGGGATTCAATCCTTAGGCATCCCCATATTGTTGCAAAATCTTCTTCTGGCAACTCTGGTTTTCATGATGAAGAGCCTAGGAGTCATTTCATGTTTGCGGCTGAAGCATAACCATATTGGAAAAACAACATACCATGGAGAACACTGTTCAGGGAAACAGGCTTTAGTGGAAACTGTCGTGTGTAGGACAGTCATCAAGTCCACAGCTCATAGCGTAGGCCAATTCAAACTGTGAGGATCAGTCATAGGATTATAGAATACTTCCCCTTTCACACCTTGCAGTCATATTATTAGGGATCCATAGAGTCAAACGGTATGATGCAAAAACTAATAGGGTTACAAAGAAAACTTGACAAATCTGCTGTGTAGTTGGATATGTCAACAATTCATTTCAGTCCAGCAGCGAGGATGTAGTTGAACATAATAGCACCATTAATCAACTGTATCTAATGGGCAATTATAGAATACATCACTCAGGAACAGAAAATTCTCCTTTCCTCTTAAACTTGGAACATTCAACTTGGAACAGTCAATACTGACAATATTCTGGGTCAGAAGCTATTATTTCATAAATTTAGATAATAGAGATCATAGAAAGTTAATTAACATCAGAATAGAGTTAAAATAGAAATCCACAACCAAATTTGGAAAATGTTAGGCTACGAGAAATTAGATGACATAATTCCAAATAACGTTTGCAGAAGACGTCTCAACAGACAGTAAATATGTTGAACTAAATGAAAAAGAAAAAGCATAGCTTGAAATTTGATGATCACTGTGAAGTTAGTCTATGATTGAGGGAAGTTGATCATATTGCACACTGACAAAAAAAAGGAAAGAAATAAAATGAGTAGTTTATTATTTTATCCTCGGGAGCTAGCCCTGTTTTCTAACATACTATTCCTTATCTTTGAAAAGAAGCTGATGCTGCTCCACATACAAGCAGGGTCTGGAACTTGCTGTAGTCTCAAAAGGAATGACGTGCTCCAAACAAGTGAATACGTTTGGACAAACTCATCATACCCATTGATGGCATTTTCTAAAAGTCGCAGGAGTCTGTGCTGGCTAGTTCTTAAGTCCACATGACACTGGGTAGAGTCATTTGGGGAGAGAGAACCTCAACTGAGAAAGTGTGTCCAGACTTATACCACAGGAGGTGGTGACAGTCCTGGGTAGGTAATCCTGGAAGGAAAAGGAAGCTGTCTAGTGAGCACTAAGGAAGAAGCTAAGAAGCAGCACTTCTCTATGGCCTCTACCTCAGTTCCTTCCTTCCACGGCCTTGCCTAGAGTTCTTGCCCTGACTTCCCTGATGAGGGACTGCAAGCTGTAAGTTGAAACAAAACATTTCTTACTTGAGTTGATTTTATTCTTCTGTTGTTGTTTTTAAGTCACAGAGATAGAAACCTTAATTGAGACAGACCATGAAAAGATCTTTTAATACCTGAAACTGAAAAATATTTTAATTTAAATTAATTTTTAAAAATTTGTTCACTTTACATCCAGATCTTAGCCCTCTCCTCCCAGTGCCAACCTTCCTCCCTCTTTTCTTTGATCCCCCTCCCCTTGTCTTCAGAAAGGGGGAACCCTCCTCTCCTATCAACTGACTCCAGCCTATCAAGTCTTATCAGGACTGCCAGAAAAATTTGAATGACAAAATTGTTGGGGGCTGGTCTGATGCTTGCATTTCGATGCTAATTATTGGCCCTCAAGATCTGAAGATCTGGTTACTGCCTGGATACACCTATCCTTGTTGTGTAAACCTGCCTAAGACTTTATACCTGATTGGTTGATTAAAAGGCCTAAAACCTAGGAAGGACAGAATGGGGTAGGTGTGACTAAGGTTCATGGGCTTTGGGAAGAGGGGAATTAAGGGAAGAACACAGAAGAAGAACAGGAAGAGATGAGGAAGGAGGGTGCCATAATGGGTTAGTATGGAGAAGGAACCACATGGGCCCGAGGAAAGACTCCAAGAATGGCATAGAAAGGCCCAGATGAAAAAATACAAGCAAGGATTTATAAGATTATGAATGGAAGGTAGCCCAGATAGGAATGGTTAAGGTGGATGGCATTGGATTGGGGGCTGGGAGGTAGATGGTGAGGTTATGGAGATAGTATAGGTAGAAATATCTGCCCAGCCCAAGGCAATTACAAAATCTAGCAGGTGTCTGTGTCTTATTATTTGTGGTAGCAGGTTAAATAATACTGCCAGAATAATTATAGGGCTGATAATAAAGATTATAAAGCCCAATATTATTTTATTTGCAACACAAAATAAATAAAAAAAGCTTTGGATTATAGTCCAATTTACAAATCAAATATCTATGATTCTATGCACAAATTAATTAATAGAGGAGAGAAGGTAACTCTCTTCCATGCATAAAGCTTTTAAGCAAATTTTGAAGTTGTTCCAACTGAAATGAAGGAAAAGAGAAACATCTGCTTCCTTGCAGTTTGCAGCACATAGTGATGTCCTCGCATAGAATGAAGTGGGAAAAGCTGAAGAGCAAAAAGAGTAACTTTACAGTGAAAGAACTTCACAATCACCTTTAAGCCAGATGATAAAGATCAGTATCAGTAGTCACGAGTAATTTTGAAGTTATATAATTTTGATAAAGTATGCTGAGTAGGATACTTTATCTCCGTGTCTGTCTCTGTAAACATTAACTCCTAGTTTAATGATTAAAAACAGCAGATTCCTATTAAGGGCATTCTACATCCCAATTGTTCAGTATGGAATAAAACTGCCAGTCATGAAGGCTGCCACAGATCTATGAATTTTCCAACTTTATGACTGGTATGCCTGCCACACCAGGCAATGAATTTTGTGTAGAGGTGATGTTAAATGTCCACTTAAATATTGACATTTTCTGGTAATTTTAGAATAATGTTTGACTTGCCATCAAAGCCACAGGGACCAGTAAGTGGGACTAATATAAAGCCCCTGTACTATTTTTTAAAAAAACCTTTTGGTTATTTAAAGATAAAAAGACAGCTACAGTCAAAGCATTTATATATAGTTGATATTTATTGTCTACTTGACTGGATCTACAGTTAACTAACAGGTATTTCTGGGCAGGTCTATGATGGTGTTCCACAGACTTCTGATTTGTACTGAAGATTATGGGCTCTCCAGGAAACATCGAGGCTTTTCTTAGCCTCTTTCTGTACCCTCACCATCATCTTCCATAAGATTCCCTGAGCACTGTGTACTGTAGATGTACAATATTTAACTCATGCTCATATGTTATCATCATTTTGACCAGTCGTGGGTTTCCACAACAGATTCTGTCTACTACAAAAAAAAATTTTTTTTTTAATTTGGTGAGGAGTAAGAGCTAGCTACCCAACCCTGTTAGACTAAGGATAAACATAATACAGTTGGAGGCTATATTGGTTTATCAAGATGGCAGTAGCAGGTTCTTTTCTGGGCTTCTACCAGGCATGAGTTCACTCCTTTTAAGTAGGCCTTTAGTTCAATGAGACAGATGTTGGTTATTCCCGAGATGTAAGTGTCACCATTGGACCATACATTCCATGCCATATTGGTCATGTTGTAGCTCCCTAGGCAGTACAGTGGGTAGGACGGTTGATTTCTATTTTTCCTTGGCAGCTTGCACGCTACCTTCTGATTCTATGATAACCAGTCTTCAGAGAAGAGGCCTCTAGTTCAGTTCCATATAAATTTCCCCAAGTCCTATGTCCAATGTGTGTGGTGTCTTCAACAACAACACTCTCCTTCAAGTTCTGAGAGGCAGTCAAGGACAGTGGCAATGGCCCCTATTATTCTCTGAGTCTCTTGGAGGCCCCAACCAACAGCTCCAAGGGAGGTTTCTCTCGGTTAACACTAGAATTTTTGTGAGATAGTAGAAGGATATTAACATCCTGTGATCTGACATCCTAACATTTTAAAAAAAAGCTTAACTTATATGATATATACACATACATTATCTATGTAGTTTTAGTTAAGTTTATAAAACAATGTGTTTCTCTATGGCCTTTTGTACCTCTCATTCTTGCAGCTCTCTCTAGTTCTGCCTAACGTTCTCTCACCTCCGTCTGTTCTGCTTCCTCTCTACACTTCCTTCCCTGTAACATGGTCATCTGCTTTGCTGCCTTCTGTGGTTATTTCAGGTTACACAGAGTATGTGATCCTCAAACAGGAGAACATGTGATATTTGTCTTTCTTGCTCTAGGGTATCCCACGTTGTATAGTATTTTCTGGTTCTATCTATTTACCTGAAAATTCATGATTTATTTTTTTTTTGTAGCTGAATATACTTCTATTGTGTATATATACCATATTTTCATTATCCATTAATCAGTCAAAGAATTTCCTGGCTAGTTGTGTTTTTATTTTTTTTTTTGGGGGGGGGCAACTTGATACAAGCTGCAGTCATTTGAGAAAGAAACATCCATTGAGAAAATGCCCTATCACATTTGCCATAGACAAGCTTGTGGAACATTTTATTAACTACTGGCTAATGTGGCATATCCCAGCCCTTAGTCATGCATATGGTCCTGGGTTGTATAAGAAAGCAGGCTGAGCAAGCCTTGGGGAGCTGCCAGTAAGCAGCATTCCTCCGTGGCCTCTAGTTTAGTTCCTGACTTGAGCTCCTGTCCCAACTTCCCTCTTCCCCTGGTGATGGACCGTGGTCTGAAAATTAAAAAATAAAATAATTCCTTTCCTCCCCAAGTTGTTTTTTTTGGTCGTGGTGTTTGTCACAGTAATGGAAACCCTAAAAAAGACAGAGGGCACCTAGGCTAATTCCATTTTCTAGCTATTGTGAATAGACTGGCAATGATGAATGAGCAAGCATCTCTGTGGCCATATGCCAAGGGGTGGTATAGCTGGGTCATATTAGTAATCTATTTTAGCTTGTTGAGAATTTTCTACACTGATTTCCATAGCAATCGGACCAGTTTGTAATCTCGTTAACAGTGAATAAGATTTCCCGTTTCCCTACATCTTTGCCATCATTTGCTGTCAGTTATTTTTTTTTTTTTTACCTTAGCCATTCTGACTGGGATAAGATGAAATCTTCAAGTTTAAAATTGTATCTCTCCAATAGCTAAGGGTATCATTCAGTTTTAATGCTATTTCTTAGCCATTCTTTATTTAACATTCAAAAAATTTCATCCCAAAGAGTATAAAGTAGTATCAAATATTTTTTAAGTGAGGGAACATAAATTACAGGTCTATAGAATTCTTTTTATTTTCTAATAATAAAACCATATGGCTTTAGAATCGTAGACAATGCATCCCATCACTTAGCAAATGGGCCATGTATTCTAGATCTCCACCTAGCCAGTATATGAGTGTTAAGCACAAACAGTAAGCAGGTAGATTGATATGCCCCAGTGCTGAAACTGGGCATACCTTTTTGTTTTCTTTGTTGGCTTCTGAAATCACATTTAAATAAAATAGAATCACTTTCCCACTTAACTCACCTCCTTTCAGCCTCTCCCAGGCACTCTCCTTCTAACCCTTCTCACACCTCCATTCATAAATCGGTGGCCTTTGATTATTATAAATTGACAATCTTTGATTATTCTTGTTGCATATGTATTAATGTATATACATGCATATATATCCACAAATATATAAATACACCATGCAGTGTTGGTTTTCATTGTTTGCTTACATATGGTTTCGGGTCTAACCATTGTCCTGGATAATCAATAAGAAAAGGAGATAATTCTTCTTTCAGCATCATTTGTTGCCTATAGTTTTTTCTCTGGTGGTGAGACCCCAGGAAATTATCTCCTTTCCACCTTAGCATGTCTACTGATATTATTGTTTTTGTTCTCTTCACGCAGGCAGTTCTAGGCGAGACTGTTTCAAAGCAGAATTTGTTAATGCTATGTTTCTTACATCCTCTTTCTCCCTTCTCCACTCCAGGAGTTCTTTTAGCTACTCTTTGCTGACTAGGGACCTTGTCGGATTTCTTAGGGCAAGTCCAATCATTGTTTCAGTACATCTCCAACGTCTTCTCATCAAACTGCATCAACAGCCATCAGGAGCCAAAACCACATTCTTCTTCTTTCTTAACACTCTCTTTCTCTCTCTGGGCTCTGGAATTTATTCCATCTTCAGAGTCCTCAGATTTAAACTATCTGCAGCTGAGAAAAAGCCCCTCTCAGAGCTTGTATCAGGGAAATAGTTTGCTGCTGTGGACAATCTGAATCAACCCCATATCCTACATCTGGGATCAAAACAAAATCATGTTTACACTCACAACAAGACTTCCTGGTATCCTGGCTCTTACAATCTTCCAACCCCATTTCTGCAACGTCCCCTGAACTATAGAATCATAGGAATCATAATGTAGATGTATCCATTGGGCCTGGACTCCTCACGATCCATTGATCTCTGCACTGTGTCCAATTGTATTTTTTTTCTGATTGTCTCAATTTGTTGTCAATAGAAGCTTTTTGATAAAGGGTAGTAGCTGCACTTATCTGTGGGTATAAGGATGAGAGTTAGAATATTGTAAGAAATTATGGTGGTCTAGAAAAGTGTCAGAAGTCAATTTTTTTTCCTAGTGTCCATGACCTCACTAGCTCCAACTTCGTGTTGAATAATCAATAAGAAGGCTCTTCTCTGAGAGAAGATAATTCTCCTTCTTCCAGTAGTCATTTATTGTCTATGGTTCTTTTACTAATGATGGGACCTCATGAAATTTTCTCCCTTCCATGTTAGCATGTCTATTGATATTGCTGTTGGTCTGGTCTTATTTAGGTTTCTAATACCAGGCAGCTTGCATAGCATTTTCTGGTACTATGGAAGCTAGACCATGGGAAGAAGGTTTACAGCTTAGATCCAGCTCAAATAACATGAGTCTTGTGTCCTAAGTGTGCGGTGTCGTCAACAGCTGGGGCTAAACGTTAACCTCTGAGAGGCAACCCAGGGCTATATCAATAGATTATCTTATTTTGGAAGTTGCTTGGGCTGTGTTGACCACCGGAAAGGAGGTTTCTCATGCCTACTACTGGGAAGTAATCTGTGGCTCTTGTGGTGAGAACTGTCAGTCCAAGTGGATTAACTTCCTTTAAGATGTGCGTGTATGTGTGTGTTCATGTATCACGTATATTTATATGTACTGTATATAATTTAGGGTAAATATGTAATGATATAATTTCTTGAGGTTTTATCAAACAACTTTGGTGCTACTTGTTCTTTATCTCTCCTTATCTTTCTGTATTTTATTTCTTCTTTTGAACACTTTGTTAGAATTCATATTTTTTTCTGGATAATCTCCTTATAGATTGCTTGTTTTTTACCTTCCTTATATATTAATCTTCTCTCAAATGTATAGCTGGTAGACTCTCCCACCCTGTGGGCTTCCTCTTTACTCAGTAGATTCCTTTTTTCTGTTTAGAAGCTTTTAAGTTTTATGACATCCTATTTGTCAGGTTTTACCCTTAATTTCCTGAGTTAATAGAATGCTTCTCAGAAAATCCTTTCCAGCCACTATACATTGCAGTAGACTGCCAAGTTTTCTCCTAGTACATTTCAGGTTTCACACTGAAATCTTTGATCTACTCAAAATTGATTTTGATAAAAGATGATAGTTATGAATCTAATTTCATTCCTAGACATTTGGACATCCTGTTTTTCAGGCACCATTTGTTGAACTCTGTCTTTGCTCCAGTGTGTATTTTGGCAACTTTGTCAATATCAAATGACTGTTGTTTTGTGTACTCATGTTTGGGTCTTCTATTTTGTTCCATTGCCCTACATGTCTTTTTGTGTGCCAGCACCATGTTGTTTTTATTACTATGGCTCTGTAAACATAGCTTGAACTCCTCTAATAATATTTTTTCAAGATTAGTTTGGTATCCTATGTGTTTTGTGGTTCTATGTGGCTTCTAGAACACATTATCAATGTCTGTGAAAAATATCATGAGAAGCTTTGTTGTGATTGCACTGAATCTGTAGATAGCATGGTCATTTCACAATATCAGTTTTACTAATCCACGAGCATGGTAGGAGGTTTTTCTATGTTTATGTCTCCCTCAATCTCTTTCTTCAGAAATTTATAATTTTCATTGTAGGTATCTTTGATTTCCTTATGTTTATTCTTGGATATTTTTTGAGGTGGATGGTGTTCTCACCATCTCTTTCTGAGCCGACTTGTCATTGGCATACAGAAAGGCTAAAGATTTTTGTTACTTGAGTGTTGTTTTGTTTTTTGTTTTTGTTTTTGTTTTTTTAAAAAAAACTCAAATGTTCCCTTTTACCAACAAAGATACAGGGGACCAGATGCTCAGAGAGGCAGAGAAAGCTTACCTTCTTTTTCCTCAGCCAACAATCCACCCTCCCCTCCCATCACAATGCTCTCCTTTTCTACAGTGTCTCAAAAATCCCTCAAGCTGAATGTCCTTACCTTCCACTTGCTGTGTATCTCTCTATTGGTCATTCTAACTACCTCTTACTCTTTATTTTTTTTCTGTGTTCATTCCCTGTTAACTGGTTGCTTACTCCACCTCTTGACCTATTAACTCTTTTTAATCCTGTTTACAATATTCACACAGAAAGCTCTTGAATTAGGGTTGAGCAACACCCCAACAAGAAACAAGATTTCCTAGTAAAGAACAAAATATTGGGATTCACAGTGTGATTAAATTCCTCCAAGACTTGAGTTTGTAACCTGCCACTTTATTATCTTCTTGTCCATCTCTGCATCTAATTCAAATTCCAAGACAGATATCAATTACAAATGTTCTGAGTTGTTCCCATAGTTTACTGACTACTAGCAGCAGGAGTTGGTTTCTCCAAACATAAGGATTGTTTTTAACCATAAAGATAAGAAAAGTACTCCATGTAGGAAAAACAAACAAACACCAATAGATGCCCACAAGATTCTATCAATAAACTACCAGCATGTTTTCTCTCTCTTTCTTATAGAAATGAAAAAAAAAAAAAACTCCACCATGAACATAATGACTCTTACATACATAAAAATTATCTCAGCAACATAATGTTCACAAATATGATGCTTTAGTGGGTCCAGCTTTCAGCCTGGAAAATCTATGAAACATCAGTCTTGTTCCTGCATCTGGTCACAAAGCCTTAGCTGCTCCTTATGCATCTTCCTCACAGCCCTTTATGAGATGCCGCTCTTGTTTCCGCTGCTGTTTTTCTAAATATCTTTTAGGCAGTGTTTATCTGCAGGGGCTATAACTATTACTGGCCATTATCAATTCTGAGAGATCTGTTTGAGCAAACCATTGGCGAGCACAGAGACAGAGGTGCAGAAACTCTTCTCTGGCTATTTTTCTGATAAGAGCTAGATGATAAGGAGAGAGACTTGTGACTCAAAATTCTTCCCACTAAAAGAATTATCATTGAGGGCCACATCTCAGTGGGAATATAACTCAGTAGAGGCCTGTAGTAGCATTAGCTTCTAGAAAAAAACACATGAAAGCCAAACAAGTTAAGTTTCCCCTTGTAGTAGACAGTCACACTCAAAGAATAATTCTTTTACTCATCTTAAATTACCTTCAGAGTTTGTTTATCAGATCCTTTTTTATCTAGATGTGATCCCGTGACTGTGTCATAACAGACTGAGCAAAAGTAGTTGCAAAGGACGAGGCATTTCAGTATTATTTCTGTTTCCTTTTCAACCTCTTTTTCTCAATGCTATCAATTGATTCAAAGAATGATGATGCCACATGAATGGAAAAGGCACAGAAAGGAAAAGTTACAGATCTGTAGGCTCTGTGGAGAAAAAGGGCATCATCCAGGAGTACCCTTATTGGACTGTCATGTGAGCAAGAACTTCTTTTTATTAATTTTATTTTTTTTTATCAGTTACATTTTATTAACTCTGTAGCCCAGCCTTGTCCCGATCCCTCATTCCCTCCCAGTCCCTCCTTCCCTCCCTCATCTCCACCGTGCCCCTTTCCAAGTCCACTGATAGGGGGGACTTCCTCCCCATTCATCTGATCCTGTTTTATCAGGTATCTTCAGGACTGGCTGCAAAGCTCTCCTCTGTGGCCTAACAGGATTGCTCCTCCCTTGGGGGTTGGGGAGGCCAAAGAGCCAGTCATTGAGTTTCTGTTAGAAATAGTCCTTGTTCCCCTCACTATGGGAAACCAATTGGTTACTGAGCTACCACAGGCTACATCTGAGCAGAGGTTCTAGGTTATATCCATACATGGTCCTTGGTTGAATGTCAGTCTCAGAAAAGACCCTGTGCCCAGATATATTTGCTCCTTGTGGAGCTCCTATCCTTTCCCCATCAGACTAACTCCCCTTCTTTCTTATGATTCCCTGTACTCTGCCAAAGGTTTGGTCATGAGTCTTTGCTTTGAAAACTGCTAGTTAGAGTCTTTCAAATGCGCTCAGTAGACGCCTGTCATACGTTCAATGCACATCCCATCTGTCTTTCTAAACGAGGATTGATCATCTTACCCCATGTCCGCTCTCTTGATTATCTTTTTTAGGTGTACAGATTTCATTATGTTTATCATATCTTATAGGTCTATATAAGTGAGTATATGCCGTGTTTGTCTTTCTCCTTCTGGGATATTTCACTCAGGATGATCTTTTCTAGATCCCACCATTTGCCTGCAAATTTCATGATTTCCTCTTTTTTGATTGCTGGGTAGTGTTCCATTGTGTAAAAATTCCACAATTTCTGTACCCATTCCTCCGTTGATGGACATCTGGGTTGTTTCCAGGTTCTGGCTATTACAAATAAAGCTGCTATAAACATGGTTGAGCAAATATCCCTTTTGTTTACTTGAGCAAAGTTTGGGTATATACCTAGCAGTGGTATAGCTGGGTCTTGAGGAAACACTAGTCCTAATTGTCTTAGAAAGCGCCAGATAGATTTCCAGAGTGGTTGTACCAGTTTACATTCCCACCAGCAGTGGAGGAGGGTTCCCCTTTCTCCACAACCTGTCCAGCATGTGTTGTCCCTTGAGTTTTTCATCTTGGCCATTCTGATAGGTGTAAGGTGATATGTCAGGGTCGTTTTGATTTGCATTTCCCTGATGGCTAATGAGGATGAGCATTTCTTTAAGTGTTTCTCTGCCATTTGATATTCCTCTACAGAGAATTCTCTGTTTAGCTCTGTTCCCCATTTTTTAATTGGATTACTTGGTTTGCTGCTTTTCAGCTTCTTTAGTTCTTTGTATATACTCGATATTAGTCCTCTGTCAGATAAAGGGTTAGTGAAGATTCTTTCCCAATCTGTAGGCAGGCGTTTTGTTTTGTTGACAGTGTCCTTTGCTTTACAGAAGCTTTTCAGTTTCATGAGGTCCCATTTATTGATTGTTGCTCTTAGAGCCTGTGCTGTTGGTATTCTGTTCAGGAAGTTGTCTCCTGTGCCAATGATTTCTAGGCTGTTCCCCACTTTTTCTTCTAACAGATTTGGAGTATCTGGTTTTATGTTGAGGTCCTTGATCCACTTGGACTTTAGTTTTGTGCAGGGTGATAAATATAGATCTATTTTCATTTTTCTGCATGCGGACATCTAGTTGGACCAGCACCATTTGTTGAAGATGCTGTCTTTTTTCCATTGAATGGTTTTGGCTTCTTTGTCAAAAATCGAGTATTCATAGGTGTGTGGGTTTATTTCTGGGTCTTCTATGCGGTTCCATTGATCCTCCTTTCTGTTTTTATGCCAATACCATGCAGTTTTTATTACTATTGCTTTGTAGTACAACTTGAGATCGGGGATGGAGATACCTCCAGATGATCTGTTGTTGTACAGGATTGTTTTGGAGATTCTGGGTTTTTTGTTTCTCCATATGAAGCTGAGAATCTTTTTTTCAAGGTCTGTAAAGAATTGAGTTGGTATTTTGATGGGAATTGCATTGAATCTGTAGATAGCTTTTGGCAGGATGGCCATTTTCACAATGTTAATCCTACCAATCCATGAGCAAAGGAGATCTTTCCATCTTCTGAGATCTTCTTCAATTTCTTTCTTCAGAGACTTGAAATTTTTCACAAACAGGTCTTTCACTTGCTTGGTTAGTGTCACCCCAAGGTACTTTATATTATTAGTGGCTATTGTGAAGAGTGTTGTTTCCCTAATTTCTTTCTCGGCCCTTTTGTCTTTGGTATACAGGAGGGCTTCTGATTTTTTTGAGTTGATTTTGTATCCTGCCACTTTGCTGAAGGTGTTTATCAGCTGGAGGAGTTCTCTGGTTGAATTTTTGGGGTCGCTCATATATACTATCATATTATCTGCGAATAGTGACACTTTGACCTCTTCCTTTCCAATTTGTATCCCCTGAGCAAGAACTTCTATTGTGTTAAATGCAAACAGCTTTGGCAAGTGTGTGTTGTGTGGGTGAATTTCAGAACATACAGCTTTGAGAACTTCCATTTGGCCTTCCCTTCCACAGTGACTTTGACATCGTGGGTCAGTGAGATATCAGGAGGATCCTGCCAGTAGCATTTAAGAACACAGTGCTACTTTACAAAAATAACAATTGGGCCACTTGTTCCATTGGCCTTGGTCTTCATTTCGTCATGATGCCAAAAATTCTACCTCATCAGGACACACTGATGTTGTGAGTAACTGGAACTAAAATTACCAAGAACTCGGTATTGCAAACTACCTAAAAGGTTTTGTCATTTATATTCCTTTTTTTTCTCCACATTGTTGTGTACTTTGTGTTCTTCTAGAGAAGGATGGAAGAAAGCATTGGAGACGCTTTGTGTTGAGTTACAGTGGGGCTTTCCTTTCTCTTCATTCCCAGGCTTCCAAGGATAGAGAACTGATTTATGTGAGTGCCTGAAGTTAGGTGTTCAGAGTGTTGTAAGATACACAGATCTGAGTAGTTAAAATCGATTAGTTATATTTTGGTAGCTGTATAAATAATAGACTTTGACTAGAGGTCTCTGTTTCTCAAAATCTAGACATCCAGGACATTCCCGAGATGTCTTCACTTGCTGACGTGCTCTTGTTTGGCATTGGCAACCACGCATGTTGCTCCATTAGTACATGCTAACACTCTGTGCCATGGACTGTACTGCTGCACTCCATGAAATCTATGTATTCCAGGCCAGTAATTATTTTTACTCTATTATTTGATAATAAAGGTGAATTTTCCACATTTCCTCATCATCTAGACCTGGGCTGTCCCAGAGTTGCTTCCACAGATTTTGTTATCAAAAAATGATATTATGAAGACTGGGTATAATGAAATATTTTGTACCCCAGGCTTTCAGAAACACACACACACACACACACACACACACACACACACACACACACACATTATCTGGTTTTTACAGCTTTTAAAATTTAAACAATTCTGATTGTATTTTCTCCAAGTATTTGACTAAAATCAAGTATTTCAAGAGGTCATGAACAGAACATTCTGCTGCTCACCTCCATGCTCATGTACAGCATAGTATGAGATGTGCAAGAAAGAGTAGGGGTGTTACTAAAATCTCAGTAAAGTCTGAGCTAAATCTGAATGCTTATATTTCTCCCAAATTGAGTAAGGACATTGCCATTTGTTGAGAGTCAAAGGTTAAGGAAAGAATGATGGCCTTGGAGTCATGTTTAGTGATTAAAACAGTTGCTTTGGGAATTGAAAATGTGTTGGATGGGTAAAGTGGCTACAGAGTGGAAGTGACCTTTCCTTCTCACAGAGCAGAAGCAATGACCTGGTGCTGAAGAGAAGGCTCAACTGTTAACAGCACGTACTGCCTTTCGATAAAACCTGAGATCAGTTCCAGGAGGGACTCGTAATTCAACTGTGTGTTACTCCAGCTCCAAGGGATCAGGCACTTTCTTTGAGTTTCTTCTGCAGGCACTGTACACACACACACACACACACACACACACACACACACACACACACACAAAAAAAAACTCAATGAGAATTGAAACCAAAGTAACATGAGATTTATGTCTCTTCTGGCAGTATCATACTGCCTGTCATGAGTAAATTTAAATAACTGGAGATATTTTGTAAATAAATCGATTTTTGCTTCAGGTATTGGATGGGTCAAAGAAAGGGGGGAAAGGGGGACTGGCAGCAGAAGATGGTTAAGAGATTGAAGGTGAAATATGGATGCCTCCGACTGAAGAGTTTGGATGCAGTGTATAGCTTGTGCATGCTTTTATCTGGTCAGCACAGAGAAACTGAAATGATGACTGCTCCATTTAAAAACAAGTTTTTAAAAGTTTAGCCAATGGGTCAGATATAGTAAGGGTCTTTAAATAATCTTTTTGTGCTTCATTTCGGGCGTACTAGCCATTTTTAAAAACTTCAGCACTCACCAAGTCACTGGATAGAGGTCAGCCATGCTTAACATGGAATTTTTAGGTAGACTGCCAACTACACGCACATGGGGTAAACCACTGTGTCCCTTGATGCTCTGAAGGTATCAGCATGCATAGGCATCACAGGAAAGCTCACTCTTCCATTGAATGATCATCTAGAATTGTAATAAAGAACTCACACAGGAGGCATGAAGAAAATAATGGCACGCCCTCAAATCTGGCTTCCCACTGCTCATGATTTCAGAAAAGTTTTTTTTTTTCAATCAAAAATTTCTTCCCAGGTTTAAATAATAAGATCTTAACAGAGAGGCAAAGCCAAAATTAGAATTTAGAGTCTAAAATACCAACAACTAATGAATTTCCCATTTCCCATCAAACATTTTAACCATTTCTCAGTTGCTCATGGGGAGTAATTACTTTCTGTCTAGTCTCACATGAAATGTAAATAATAAAAATAATTTAGGAAATGTCTCTCCAGAATCTGCTCACAACTCATCTTTACATTCACAGAAAAACTATGTACTGCTGTACTTTGAAAGCCAAATGAAGATTTTAAACACTTTTTATGTTTAAAAAATAAAAGTTTCAGTTATAAGGTTAGGGCATAAAAAGACCATTGTAATATTGAGATCAAAATACTTCTATTCATAATTTCCTAATCTTCAACAATATTTTATATTAAATTTGAGAAGAAATGCTGTGTTTTTTTCTAAGAGCATATTCTGCATGACTAATGTGTTTATAGAATTGAAATGTAAGGCTTAGTTAATATAGATTGTAAACAACCTTCCAGAACATCTAGAATTCTCACTCATGTCTTCATAGTTCACAAAATCAGAAAACAGAAACAGATATTGTTATAAAATTTACATGTTGGTAAAATTTCTGTTGCTACAATGCTTCTGTAACAATTCTAAGAGAAAATTGTTGACATCTTAATGTCCTTGACAAAAAGAAATCAGTCCAGAGTTCCAACATTCCTGTTGGAATTTTACAACTTCTACCATGTATATGTTAAACATGAACTTTAGCAATGTTAATGAATAACATTCATAAAGTTAATTCTTTCACATTCATATTTTTTTAATTTTATTTTCTTTTTTGTTATTAATTTCAGTTTATTCACTTTGTATCCCACCTGTAGGTCACTCCTTCCTCCCCTCCCAAACCCCCCCTCACTCCCTCTACCCCACCCATACCCCTCCCCCAGTCCACTGATAGGGAGGTCCTTCTCTCCTTTCTTCTGATCCCTGTCTATTAGGTCTCATCAGCAATGGCCGAATTGTCTTCCTCTGTGGCCTGGTAAGGCTGCACCCCCCTGAGGGGAAGATGATCAGAGTAGGCTAATCAGTTTATGTCAGAGACAGTCCCTGTTCCAATTACTAGGGAAACCACTTGGACACTGAACTGCCATGGGCTACATCTGAACAGGGGTTCTAGGTTATCTCCATGAATGGTCCTTGGTTGAAGTATCAGTCTCAGGAAAGACCCCCGTGCCCAGATTTTTTGGTTCTCCTATGGAGATTCAGATCCATCCAGGTCTTCCCCACCCTTCTTTCCTAAGATTCCCTGCACTCTGCCCAAAGTTTGGCTATGGGTCTCAGCATCTGCTTTGTTACCCTGCAGTGTAGAGTCTTTCAGAGGCCCTCTGTGGTAGGCTCCTGTCCTGTTCCCTGTTTTCTCCCTCTTCCTATGTCTATATCCTTTTTGCCTTTCTGAATGAGGATTGAGCATCTTAGCCAGAGTCCTCCTTCTTGATTAGTTTCTTTAGGTATACAGATTTTAGTATGTTTATCCTATATTATATGTCTAACATCCACTTATGAATGAGTATATACCCTGTGTGTTTTTCTGTTTCTGATATACCTCACTCAGGATGATCTTTTCCAGTTCCCACCATTTGCCTGCAAATTTCATGATTTTGTTTTTAACTGCTGAGTAGTATTCCATTGTGTAAAAGTACCACAATTTCTGTATCCATTCCTCAGTTGAGGGACATTGGGTTATTTCCAGTTTCTGGCTGTTATGAATAAATCTGCTAAGAACATGGTTGAGCAAATCTCCTTATTGTATATTTGAGCATCTTTTGAATATTTGCCTAGTAGTGGTATAGCTGGATTTTGCATTCATATCTTTTAAAGAAAAAAATCAACACTTATATCATACATAATTAGATGTAGAGATAAATACACATGCTTATAAGAAATATTATCAATGATGCTAGCAAAAGAAGCCATCTTATAAAATGGACTCCGGTAATGTAGTTGCAAATATGCCATGTTTTTTAATTGTGTAATTTAACTCCCTAGAGCCCATTGAAAACATACAGAATCACCAGCAACTTTTCATTTCTACCTGCTTTGCAGAAGATTGTCCGAGAAGATAGACTTGGAGACCTCATATTTTAGATTCAAATGTACTTTCTCTTCAAGGACAATGTATGCTTGTAAGTCTCCCTTTTACACAGAATTAGGATACAAAGCTGAAGTGCCTGGTCACTTAACAAACAAATGTGAATTTTCAAGTTCCAAATGACAAAAGGAGAAAAAGAAGACAAAACAAGATTTTTTTTTTTTTTGACAAACAATATAGCCTGAAGGTACATCATGTCTTATCCAGGAGGTAGAATACAAGAGCCAAGAAAGTGCTTTCTACCACACAGACTCACCAAACTAACTTTACAAGACCTACAGACGGGGGTAAGAGCTCACAGTGCCTGTCCCCACCTCTGTTAAAGAGCAACAGTATTAAAGAAAGCATGACCAAATGTCTTCTCAGTATTTCTAATAGCTCTAATAGTTCCAGTGTGGGAAGCAACCTCTTCTTGGGAAGAAGAAAAACGATTAAATCTAGTTTTGTTTTGTTTTGCTTTTTTAAACCTGAAATCCAAAAGCAGATTAGTTTGGTAAAACCCTAAGACTCAACCACCAGGTAGATACAACTACCTATAGGCCCCTTGATCTGCATTAGGCCAACGCTAGCACAATGCTTGAAGCTCCTTGACAGATTAGCACTGACAGAAGCCCAGGCCCCATAAACAGGCCAAGGATCACAGATGGAACCATATGGAATGGTCCTGGCACTAGAGACCCACATCTGTTATAGAATTGAGTTTTTACTACATTATTTCCAGTTTTGCAGTTAACTTGCGCTTAAGACTGTGCAGCCTCTGTGTCTGGGAGACTCCAGTACAAGAATGCTTATCACTAGCTCACTAGCCAGATTGAACAAGAGGCTGACTCTGTCATCCATCCTCCAGTCATTTCCAGGCTAGTGTTGGTACCAGGTGTAGATTTGTGTTCTCACTACCAAATCATCTTGTCCATCGTCTACAATATTTTGTCCTTGTCATTTTGCTTGTTTACTTCAGTTTTGTATTTAAAAGGTGTTGTAAGAATTGCTTTAGCACAAAAGTAAAATATAAAATAAAAAAAGCCATGTCACTGAGAATGAGGTGCTTCAGACACAAGACAGAAGAGCATCTGCCACCCACATACGTGTGTGTGTGTGTGTGCATGGAGGAGACACACACACAAATTTATAAATCATTTAGCCAGTGGCTATTAATTGCTTTCAGGGTGCTAGTCTTGACACTGCAGAAGCACACAGTTGCTGGTGTTGGGGAGACAGTCATAAAGAAATATAACACAATGGGCTTTACGGATCAGTACAGCAGGGCTGGCTGTGAGGTGAGTCATCAGAAAGGTCTCTGGAGGAAGAAATGTTTGAGCTGGACTTAGAGGAGGCAAATTAGACTAGCAAAAGAATGGGTGGAGAAAGCAGCATTCGAAGCGGTCTCCTCACAAAGCCTTAGGTGAAGAAAACACCACATATTTGGGAAAACACAAATAGAAATGAATGGCAAGAAAAGCCTAAAAGTAGAGTCTTTTAACTGGAGGAGATTAAACTGTCCATGATCTTGCAGGTGTATAGTGTTTGGACGGTGGGTAGGCACTGAATCATTTTAAACAGTGTGACTTGTGTTTGAAAAGCCATTCTAGTGACCAAGAATCTGCTTGAGGCATGAAGGGAAGGTCAGATTTCAGTTGGAGGAGGGGAGCTCAAAGACACTGTTACAGTCTTTGGGATAAGGTTCTATCTTGAGGCATGAAGAGTAACTGACATGGTCACTCATAGACTCTAGAGTGGTTCATATAGATTACTTTAGGGACCTGGAAAGTTGCATCTGCCTGAGAGACAGAGCATGAGGGGAGGAAGGCGGGGCCTCAAGACAGAGATCACCTTCAGGTACTGTGTTCCTTTACTTTAATAATGTAACTTCAAAGAAACTCAGTTGGATCTGGCTTAGAGGAGATGGCTGGCCAGGAACAAAGCTCTATTTCCGGTGTTAGATTTAGATATCCAGAGGGAACTTGCATTATCAGCCCTGTGGAAGCCACTGACTATTGAGAAATGTTCCCTTCAGCAATGCTGGGCACGAGTCCATCTGGAACCGAAAAAGGCTGGAGAAAGAAAAGACAAAAACTTCATTTGGCTATTGTAAAAGGAAAATGGGGTATATTTTAAACCTGACTAAATAAAGAGGAGTTAGCACTCTGTAGCAGAGACAAAAATCCCTTTATGTATAGTTACTGAATACTAAAGAAAGGATATTTGTGTGGAAACTTCGTGTAGTTCTTGACTTTGGGCCTTGCTTCACAAAGTGCACTCTGTGGATATTTTTCCACCATTGTCTCGCTAAATGAAAGGCTTGTTTCTGTGTTCCTTGCAAAATTTAATGAATTTTTCTCTGAAGCAGGTAATTTGAAAATTCTACCGGAGGCCGTGTGTAATCTAAGGGAGAACAGGAGTTAGGCTTTCAAGAGATTTCAAAGGCAGAATTCTGTGTTGATTGTTCTGTTTGAATGGTTATTTGGAGATATTTAAAGCAGGAAAATACTTTGGGGTTCCATGGACCCCTGCAATAGAATGTAAACCTAATACTTTTGTCAAACAGAGATCCCTGAGCAATCGTACTTGGTAGGGTTGGGGGCTCAGTTTTGTTCCAGTGATATTTTCCTCTCTTTTCTTCCACTTATGGCAGCTTGTAAGGGAAAACTTTGACATCTGTATTAGTCACAGCTCTCTATAGGAACTAGTGAGTTGAATATATGCATACAATATTGAATTTATTGAGTCAGACTTAAAATAGTAACAGCAGAATTAGACCCAAGACTGGTTTCTGGTCCTTGACATCCTCATCAGTCCAAACAGTCCCAAATGGCTGCCTTTCACTGGGGAAGAGGCCAACAACCAGTAGTTAGTCTCTCAGCCCTGGAGGCTGGATGCTTGTGGCATCTTAGAGTTCACAGAAAGCCACAAAACAGAATACACATCAATTTAACTATTAAACAGGTTAATTTTGCAGTTGGTGGTGGTGGGGCAGGAGACCTGGCACCAGGTTGCCTCTATTCTGTTACAGGGGTAGTTCATCTGTTTGTTTGTTTGTTTGTTTGTTTAGAATCCAGGCCAGCAGAGATGGAGTCTTAAAGATCCCAGATATTTGAAAGGAAATAGAATAGGGCTTTGTAGAATGTAAGATCTCCATCCATTCCAGGCTTGGCAAAGTTCTATATTCTTGGCTCCATTGCTGTCATGGTGGGGGATGAAGCCTGTTGTATCTTCCTTTCCCAGAGTTAGAAGTTGTACTGGATAACATCTCCGGTTCTGTTTATTATTTTAATTCTGCATAAGGCAGAACTTAGTCACTCAGCATGCATTATATCATCAATTACTGTCAACAATCTCCTTCCGGAAAGGAGACATAATTAGAAATGTGTAAATATCGCTCTGACTTACCGAGACATCAGAACCAGGAAACATCCTTAGTTTGGTCTATAACTGGCCTAGAGGCTGCCACTAACACCTGAGGCTTTCTTCCTTCCCTGTCCATTTCCATTCACTTTACTCTCTGCCAGGATCTTAGTTGGCTGGGATCCTCTGCCCCATGGGGTCACTCAATCCTTCCTTCCCCAGGGAGCTAAGGTTTTACTGGTTCTGCCTGAACGGATTGCCAGAGCCTTTGCCTAACTTTTACCAGTGCACATCAGAAATGTGAGAAAGTGTTCTGTTTATTCTGTTCTCTGCCCTATAGTAGCAATTTGGTTTTTCCTTGAAAATAAAAGTCAGTGAAGCAAGCCTAAAACATTCCATTCTACCTCCATTTTCATAGTTTCAAGAAGGGTATGTGACCTACCTCATTAGATACTGGAAACACTGAATTCCCCCCCCCCATTATCAACACAGAATATGTAACCAGGTGGATGGTATCAACTTTCTAGCCCTTTATTTTTGTATTGATGCAATTTAGTTGGGGGAAACCCAGAATCATTTACTGTTTGTTTGTTCAGAACAGTTAGTGTATCACAGAGCCTACCATTAATGTTGGTGATTATTCATTGAACATGATGAGTACAATCTACATTCATTTGCTCTCTCTATCTTTTTGTAGGTCCAGTAGACTCCAGACCATGAGAACATGATAAAGCCATTATATTCGCTGGAAACTTCTAGCGAAAAATGCTTTGGTAGGGGCAACAGTGACTAGATACACCTTGGAGTAGGCGAGGTACTAATAAACTCAGATTTTATTGTGTATTAGTACTAGCATCCTACATTTTCAAGAATTACTAGTGACTCTTGGACATTACTTTGTATTTCTCTAGATATTTGGCATTTTTTATTCATTAAGATACAATTAACTTGGTAAATGCCCAAAGTCACTCAGTTAGTTAATTGCCATGCTGGTTTGTGTAAGGTTTTGTGTAAACCTTACACAAGTGAGAAGCATTTTGGGAATGGGAGCCTCAGTTGAGAAAATGCCCCTACCAGATTGGGCAAGCCTGTGTTCTATATTTTCCTAACTAATTATTGATGTAGGAGGACTCAGCTCATTGTGAACAATGTCATCCCTGGACTTGGGGTCTTCGGTACTGGAAGCAAACAGACAAAGCAAGCCATGAGGAGCAAGCTTTTAAGTAGCCCTCTTCCATAGACTTTGCATCAATTCGTGCCTTGAATGCCTGCCCTGATGCTCCTGGGTGATGGATTACAAGCTATAAGCTAAAACGAACCCTGTGCTACCTAAGTTGCTTTTGGCCATTGTGTTTTATCATAACAATAGAAACTATAACTAAGACAGTCACCAAGTCAGAATTTGAATTTTGGAACATAAGCTCTGTTCCCTCGTGTGATTCATCTCTACCTATACCTATATTTGCCATTTGTGATGTTATTCTCCTCTTCCTCTCTCTCCCTGGCGTTTGGGGTCATCATTGCTGGAAGAATTCCACGTATCTTTTCAAATGACCGTATTCTAGAAACTGGATGCAGTATCAGGAATTTAATCTCTATATCAGTAGTATACTTCACTGAATTCACTTTTTTTTTATTTTTACTTTTGCAAGTGCAGCCTTGGCGGGCTGTCAATCACACGGACCATAGCTGACAAAGCAATTTTCAAAGTATCTGGGTTGGTGGCTGGTGAGATGTCTCAACAGCTAAAGGCACTTGCTGCAGAAGCCTATATGACCTGTGCTCAGCCTCTGGAACTCACATAAATGTGGAAGGAGAGAACTGGCTCCGAAAAGTTGTCCTCTGACCTCCATATGTGCCTTATGGCACACCCCCCCCATCATGAGCACATGCATGATAATAATAATAATGATAATAATAATAATAATAATAATAATAATACATAAAACTATAAAAACACAGGTTAGAACATTCTAACAACTGAATCTACTAAACCTCCATTCACTTTAAGGATTAAATGACGCATTATAGACATATTACTGCAACAGAAGCCAACCTATCTAGAGTTTCTCCTACTAGCATTTCTACTATGGTTTGAATTTGAACTCTTCTCCTCCTGGGTTCAAGCACTGAAGGCGGCTTGTACTGCTTTTAGTGCTATTTGGGGAAGTGGTAGAAATGCTAGAATGTGGGAGCAACTAACAGCTCACTGACGATTTGCCTTTACAAAGTATCTTGTTTCAGGGCACTTCCTGTCTCCATTCTCTGCTCTTGTCTACTATGCGATGAGCAAGTTGCTTTGCAGTGTTCAACACACAAACCTGTTCCATCTCACCAGAGGATCACAGAAGTAGAGCTATCTGATTGTAGACTGAAAACTTGGAAACCACAATTGGAAGTAAATCCTCAATTTGTATATGTTAGGAAAATATCCACCATGGTCAAGGTTAGGTAACATGGATTAACACATTTGGTATAGGAGGAGTCATGGAAATAGGCCTCTAGAAGAAATTTGGAGAATTTTAGAGATGAAGATTAGAGATTCAGTGAATGGTATAAGCAGACCTTAGTGATCGGCTCTTTCTGGAGTTTAAGAGACTAAAGTGCCTGTAGGAGTACAGACTCAGTATACTCACGAGGATTCAGGGGGAGAACTAAAGATTCTACTGGGAACTGAACTCCAGGCTGTTCATGTTACATTCTGACAAATAGCTTATGTATATAACACTTATGTCCTTTGCTTAAAGACTCTCAATTAATTATCCTTGTAGAGGAAGTTCCAAAGCAGCCAAACATCTGGGCTCTTGTATGGGTGGATATTGAAGTTGATTTTAGTCACTGACAATGGAAGGAGGTACCCATGGTCCTATCCCTCTGACTGGTAGTTGATACTGTCCTGGCTGAGAGGCTTAGCAGAGCTCCATTTCCAGTGGTTTCCCACATCAGCCTTCTTTTATGTCTTCTTAGGCACCCCCAGACTTGAATTTCAATATGGAACATTCCCAAAAGGGTAAATTCTATAGGGCAAGCCTTTGTTAAACCTCTCTGGATGGAATGAATGTCAGTGTTCCATTGGCCAAGGCTTATTACATAGTCAGTGCAAGTACTAATATGTGTGTGTATGTATATACATATGTATATACATACATATTTGTATACATATGTACATATGTATACACACAGAGAGACACACACCATGAATAAGTCCTGGGGCAATTGGAAAGTTTAGTTCTTAGGTTTTGGGACTACTTTGAAGTCTATTACATTCCTTAGATGTTTTTTTATTTCAGTATTCTGAAATAGCATTTCTGTCTTGATCAGCCAGTGGGCCTCTTGTACTGGTTCAGTTTTGTCAGCTGCCACACACCAGAGTCACCTGGGGAGAAAGAACATGAATTGCCCACAACAAGTTGTCCTGTAGGCCAGCCTATGAGATATTCTTTATTATTATTGCTAATGATTGGTGGTAGGAAGTCAAGCCTAGATGGGTGCCGCCACACCTGAGAGAAGAAAGCAAGATGAGCAAGCCATGAAGAACAAGGCAGTGAGCAGATTTCTGCCTCTGCTCCTGACTGAGTCCTTTCCACGAATGCTCAGTGATGGCCTATGATAGGGGACATGAGAGCCAAATAAAACCCGCTCCTCTCCAGCTTACTTTTGCTCAGGATGCGTATCACAGCGAAGGAAAGCAAACTCTTGTTACTTTTGTTTACATAAACAACAAAAAGAACAAGTCTGTAACGCTAATTTCAAACTTTTAAAAGTCTCCCTTCTTAAGTTTTGGTCTTTAATTTTGGGAGAAAGTTTTTAAAAATTAACAAAGATATTTACATGTTTTTTTTAAACAAACACAAATTTAATTACAAGAAAAATGACAGGAACATAAGGGTATGAAGCAAGAGGTCAGAATTATTTATCTTGATCCTCTTCTGACTTAGATAAAAATTTAAATTATTTTATATAAAAATTAATAATTTGAACCAGGTGTGGTGGCACATGCCTTAATCCCAGCACTCAGGGAGACAGAGGCAGACAGCGCTCCATTAGTTCGAGGCCGCTTGGTCTACAAAACAAGTCCAGGACAGCCAAGGCTGCACAGAGAAACCCTGTCTTGAAAACAAAACAAAAACCAAACAAACAAACAAACAAAACAAAACAAAAACCTCATATTTGGGTTTTCTTTTACTATTTTAACATTTTCACTTCTAAAACACTTAAGATACCATAAAGGTATTGTTTTTGGATAGTAATGCCTTTTTCTTCTCTTCAGTTAAATGAGATTTCCCCAGGTTTAAAACTGTGTCAGTTTTCTGAGCTACTGAAAATACAAAGTAGATGGCTTTTAATTAATTGAAGTTTAATTTTGTTCTGAATGCGACAAAGCTGAGGTGGCATTGGTGTTCTTGTGGCCTGGTGAAGGTCTTTCTCCAGACTGAGAACAGATAATTTTTCATCAAATAGTAAAAATGAGGTCAGAGAACTATCTGGGATCTAGCTTCCCTGTAGGCTCTGATCCCATTCATAAGGCACCACCCTCATGTCCTGATTTCTTTTCAAAGGTTCAACCACCTAACTATATCACAGTGTGGGCTAGATGCTAACATACAGATTTTGAGTGAAAGCAAATTTATAATTTCATAACTATGTTGGTATTAATTTCTCTGGAAACTTTTGGCACAAAAAGTCGCATATTTCTACTATAAAGACCTAAACCATGTGTGTTGTAAGCACAACCTCTTGGCTAGCTCCAAATTTCAACCTCAAAAGAAAATGGATTAAGGCATCAGTTACTATAGTCTTTAAGAAACTAATCCAATAGTGTGAAAATTATCTGTAAGTTATAGCTGGAAATCCAGGGTACATGCAATTGTTTACTCTGGCCAACTTAAACCACTATCAAGGATGTACTATTAACATTCCACTGTTCTTTTCCATGTGTGAACACTTTAATTAGTGTTTCACTGAACAGTGGCATATGGAAGCCACCTGATTCAATACTTTCTTAGGAATGCAACACGATTCTTGAAAACCTTGGTTTTTTTTTTTGTTTTTTTTTTTGTTTTTTTTTTTTTTGTTATTTTTGGAAAACCATTAGAATATGGACAGTTTTAGCCTTTGCTATTATAATTTTTCTTCTTTAACTTCTGGAGAACTACCTGTCCCCCAAAAATATATTAGAAATATCCTAACTCCTAGGGTGGTCAGTATTCGTTTTCTGAAAAAATATAAGCACTTTTAAAAGTGTGTAATCTTCAGTGTCAGGAGGGTTAACCCACATTGGGAAACCACAGCTAAAACCCCAAGTGTGCTAGTGTCTAATAGCCGAAAGATAAATTTTAATCTTACGAGTCAAACCATGGCTTGTTAATGATATCTTTGGAAGTGATATAGAGTACTAGATTTACCACCAAACCATGTTGAATTGTTCTGAATTCCACTAACTTTGGATTCTGATAAAAGGAAAATTCTTCACCCTCAAACTGGTTGAGGGGGATTGTGAGACAGAAGGAGCAGTAGGGTTGTGACTATTTGAACGGAATCCTGACAGTTGAGGCTTCTGTCTTAACTGTTGTCCATGAGCAGACTTTCCTTCTCCTTCTTTCCCTAGCATCCAAACTCTATGTGCTGGCTAGTCTTAAGTCAACTTGACACAAGCTGGGGTTATCAAAAGGGAGGGAGCCTCAGTTGAGAAAATGTCTTCATAAGTTACAGCTGTAAGGTATTTTCTTCATTAGCAGTTGATGGGGGAGGGTTCAGCTCATAGTGGGTGGTGCCATCCAGGCTGGTAGTCCAGATTTTATAAGAAAGCAAACTGAGCAAGCCATGAGGAACAAGCCAGTAAGCAGTATCTCGCCATGGCTTCTGCATCAGCTCCTGCCTCCAGGCACCTTCCTTCTTTGAGTTCCGTCCTAACTTCCTTCCATGATGAACATACCATGGAAGATTAGGCCAAATAAACCCTTTTCTCCCCTACTTGCTTTTTTGTGCATAGTACTTCATTATATCAATAGAAATCCTAACAAAGACACTGTAGCTTTAGTTTTCTATCTCTGAAAGTTTTTTTTTTTTAATGTTAAAACAGAGCTGGTATACACAGTCACCAGTGTGAAATCACACACCACTCACAGTACAGGGATGTGTGCCACTGGTTTTCAATTTCAAGGTCTTCATTGTGTTGTTAAAGGAGAGAAAATAATTTTGAGATTAGTTTATAAACATTCACACATTAAACACTTCACTATAAGGACAATTAAAAAATTTCTTCAAATCTAAGCTCATAAGTTGTGACACACATGATTAATATTTTGGCAATACATATAGGATTATTTTTAAGCAATTATATACAATATATAAACAATTATGTGTACACATATATACCTACTTTATGGGCTAGGAAGTTTATTGAGAGACTATTTTGTCTTTTTCTTTCTTATAGTAGGTAATTTCCCCTTCAATGTTCTAAGACCATGGCCACACAGATTCTTTTTATTTTCTGAAGTACAAGACTGGCGTGTGGCAAAGCCAGAAGAAAAGGCTGCCAAATACACGACAACGTCTACTGTGAGTTTTTAGTACCAGTGAAGTAATAATAGCATCAGATTGTCAAAGGAGAGACAGACTTTGAGGAAGCTGGTGAGCTTTTTGAGTAAAATGATTTTGAGAATTCTAGCAGTAGATATTGGTGATTTTCTGGAGAAGTTTTTCACCCTGCAGTCTCCATGAGCTGAGGCTGTCAGGACTTCTGGTCTGGGACTGGACACCATGAACTCTGGTGCTTCACCCTGGCACTAACTCTGGCACTTTAACTTTAGAGACATCAAGCCATGGGGCCCAGGCAGGACTGGTTATGCTGACACAACCTCAGGGGCCAGTTTGCACTAGAGACAAAGATACAGAGAGACCAAGGGGGATGTGTAGAGGGCACAGGGTCCTTGTGTTCACAGAGAGCAATAGAGAAACCGGAAATGTTATACACACAGACTTTTCCCTTCAAGGGAATGGATTTACACCTGATCCACTGGGAAAGCTGGAAGGGGATGTCAAAGCCTGGTGATCTTTGCTGTTCTGTTGAGCCAGGCTTCACCCCAATCTCCTGGACTCCTGAACATTGTTTCTCATCAGTAAACCTATTCTTATGAAAGAGGTCCCATGTACTTTGCAAACAAGTTTACCCTTATGCTTATTACAAACCCTTCCCCACTAAACCCCTATCCTGAGCATTGTTTCTTAGTCAGCAGAACTGGTTCTTGAGGAAGAGGTCACACACGTTGCAAAAGCATTTCCATGTAGTCAAGCTGTAAGCTTTGTTGCGATAATTTTCAAGAGTAAACTTTATTCCTAAATTGTGCTGTGCCTAACTATGTAAAAAATAAAGCTTGGTGTCAGACTCCAGAAGTTTGAATCAGATCCTCTAAGTCATTGTTGAACCAAATTTCCTTCTTGTCTAAGGTGGATCATTCCTTAAAAGTTAGCCTGAGCGTTTGCAGGGACCCCTACAGGGATGTCTCCAATTTTCCTAGTCCCAGGGAAGGCAAACTTTTGAAGATTACCGGTCTTCTCCTCAGTTTTATAAAGCAGGCAAAAGAAAGAAAGAAAGAAAGAAAGAAAGAAAGAAAGAAAGAAAGAA